>NC_044985.1:115381198-115471590 GCF_008728515.1 Papio anubis
GCCTGTAGTCCCAGCTACTCGGAGGCTGAGGCGGGAGAATGGCGTGAGCCCCGGAGGTGGAGCTTGCAGTGAGCCGAGATCGCGCCACTGCACTCCAGCCTGGGCGACACAGCGAGACTCCGTCTCAAAAAAATAAATAAATAAAAAATAGGCCGGGCGCGGTGGCTCAAGCCTGTAATCCCAGCACTTTGGGAGGCCGAGACGGGCGGATCACGAGGTCAGGAGATCGAGACCATCCTGGCGAACACGGTGAAACCCCGTCTCTACTAAAAAATACAAAAAACTAGCCGGGCGAGGTGGCGGGCGCCTGTGGTCCCAGCTACTCGGGAGGCTGAGACAGGAGAATGGCGTGAACCCGGGAGGCGGAGCTTGCAGTGAGCCGAGATCGCGCCACTGCACTCCAGCCCAGGCGACAGAGCGAGACTCCGTCTCAAAAAAATAAAAAATAAAAAATAAAAAATAAAAAATAGGCTGGGCGCGGTGGCTCACACCTGTAATGCCAGCAGTTTGGGAGGCTGAGGTGGGCAGATCACGAGATCAGGAGTTCGAGACCAGCCTGGCCAACATGATAAAACCCCGTCTCTACTAAAAATACAAAAGATTAGCCGGGCGTGGTGGTGCACGCCTGTAATCCCAGCTATTCTGGAAGCTAAGGCAGGAGAATCGCTTGAACCCAGGAGGTGGAGGTTACAGAGCCAAGATTGCGCCATTGCACACCAGCCTGGGCAACAGAGCAAGACTCCATCTCGAGAACAAGAATAAAAAATATAAATAAATAAAAATAAGCTGGGTGTGGTGGCTCACACCTGTAATCCCAGCACTTTGGGAGGCCGAGGCGGGCAATCACTTGAGGTCAGGAGTTCGAGATCACCCTGGCCAATGTGGTGAAACCCTGTCTGTACTAAAAGTACAAAAATTAGCTGGGTGTGGTCGTGGGCGCCTGTAATCCCACCTACTAGGGAAGCTGAGGCAGGAGAATCACTTGAACTCGGGAGGCGGAGGTTGGAGTGAGCCAAGATGGCACCATTGCACTCCAGCCTGGGTGACAAGAGTGAAACTCCTTCTCAAAAAATAAAAAATAAAAATTAAAAATAAAAAAGAGAGGCCGGGCACGGTGGCTCATGCCTGTAATCTCAGCACTTTGGAAGGCCGAGGCAGGGAGATCACGAGGTCAGGAGTTTGAGACCAGCCTGGCCAACATAGTGAAACCCCATCTCTACTAAAAACACAAAAATTAGCTGGGCATGGTGGCGCATGCCTGTAGTGCCAGCTACTCGGGAGGCTGAGGCAGGAGAATCACTTGAACCCGGGAGGTGGAAGTTGCAGTGATATGATATCGTGCCACTGCACTCCAGCCTGGGCAACAGAGTAAGACTTCATATTTTTAAAAAACATAAAAATAAAAACAAATAAGAGAAGACAATAATAGTTCCTACTTTGCAGGATTATTGTGAGAACTGAATAAGTTAATATTCAGAAAGTGCTTAAAATAGCATCCGACACATCTAGGAAACCATTGCACCCCATTTTCCAGCTGCCATCTGTACCTAAGTGGGTTGGCTTTACAGAGCTTGTAGGACTCTGGACAAAGGAACAATGTTTTCAGCAAGTTCTTTCCGTCTTCAGTGGGAAGTGAGGGCACTGGCCTCTCTAGTTTCTGGAAGCCTGTGATTTGGTGCCCGACATGCTTGGCAGCCCCTCTGGCCTCAAAGGCATGACAGAGTCTGGGAGGCAGGCAGAGTGGAGCAGGTCTCAAAAACTCCCGCCTTCCCGCCCTTCAGAAACCCAGGAGTTTCAGGCTGTGGTTTCCTTATCCAGGCATAAGGGCCTGGGGAGCTGCCAGGAGCCTTTCAACCCTCCCGCCTTGTGAGCCTGGCTGGGATTGCGTAAGAGCCCCCAACGCCTGCTCCCTCAGCACGCCCAGGCCTGCCCATTCCCCTGGGGAGCTGTGCCAGAGACCTGGCTCCTGGTACCCACACAGGTCTGGCCGCCCTGGGAGGTTCCTACCTGGTAGGGAGAGGGTGGGAAATGTCTCTTAATGTTCCAGGCCTGCCCCCAAACTGATGCCAAGGCCTGTGGAGCCTAGGCATGAGCCTAGGTAAGGAGGCTGGGAGAGGTGAGTGTACACTGTGCACGACGCCACTGCCCCTGGACAGTAAAAGGCCATCGTGCCAGTCCTTGACTCCCTGTACACGTGCTTCTTCAGATCCCTCCAGGAATCCTCTGCCTGCCTGTGTCACTTCCTGGCTGTCTTCCCTGGATCCCTCCGTGTGTGTGCACCAATTTGCATAGCTCGAGTTCCGTGGGTGTTTTGCTTAAGTTCCAGTTCCACTTCGTGAGTAGGTGGGCCCAGCAGCATGACAGCAGGGAAAGGTGCTAGTTGGGGGAGCACGTGAGCAGGCACACACCTGGGCACCCTGCCGTGAATGCCCACAAGAGCGCTGCACCCGAGGAAAGGTTGGACACCACTATGTGACTTCCTGCCACGTGGCCCACGTGGGAGCCCAGAAGACCAGGAGGCCCAAGTAGGCCCTGAGGAGGATCTGTGTGCCCATGCCAAGCCAGGAGGCCGAGCTCTGATAATCGTGAGGGTGAGGAGGGCAGGCTCTGTGACATTCTGACACTTAACTCTTTCCCCTTGTCTGTTAATTTTTTTTTTTTTTTTGAGATGGAGTTGCACTCTTGTTGCCCAGGCTAGAGTGCAATGGGGCAATCCTGACTTACCGCAACCTCCATCTCCTGGGTTCAAGCAATTCTCCTGCCTCAGCCTCCTGAGTATCTGGGATTACAGGCATGCGCCACCATGCCTGGATAATTTTGTATTTTTAGTAAGATGGGGTTTCTACATGTTGGTCAGGCTGGTCTTGAACTCCCGACCTCATGTGATCTGCCTGTCTTGGCCTCCCTGGGATTACAGGTGTGAGCCACCATGCCCAGCTCGTTTTTTTTTTTTTTTTTTTTTTTTTTTTGGGACAGGGTCCCACTATGTCACCCAGGCTGGAGTGCAGCAGCACGATCTCGGCTCACTATATCTTCTCTGTTCATCTTAAATGGGTCTTTTCTACCTTCCCTTCTCCCCTGGCAGAGAATCTCCCCACCTTGTTCGGGGAGAAAGGTGAAAGGAGCAGAGGGCAGAGGCGAGGGGAGGACACACCACCAACTCGGACTGGCTCACCCTCCTCCTGCCGCAGGGGGCTACAGACGGGTGACCCGCAGTCCCTGTTTGACTGAGGGATTCCTAGGATGCAGGACTCTCAGTGCCACAACCAGAAAAACTCCTGGGCAAACTGGGACATGTTGCTCATGCTAGTTCACTAGTTCACTCCTTATCACATACTGGGAACATTTCTTTTCTTTTTTTCTTTTTTTTCTTTTTTCTTTTTTTTTTTTTTTTTTTTTTGAGACAGAGTCTTGCTCTGCTACCCAGGCTGGAGTGTAGTGGTGCAATCTCTGCTCACTGCAGCCTCAACCTCCTGGGCTCACGTGATCTTCCCACATCAGCCTCCAAGTAGCTGGAACTACATGCACACACCACCACACCCAGCTAATTTTTAAATTTTTCGTAGAAATGGGGTTTCCCTATGTTATGCAGGCTGGTCTCGCACTCCTGGCCTTAAGTGATCTTCCTGCCTCGGCCTCCCAAAGTGCTGGATTACAGGAGTGAGCCACTGCACCCGGCCAAAGCACGACATTTCTGAAGAAATCTGTAACCACCACCAAGACCATGAGTCCCTGTGGCCCTCCATCCAAAACCAGCCTCCCACTGAGATCCGTCTCCCTTTGCCGCAAGAAGCCAGGGTGACAGGGCTACGAAGACACTGGGAGCATTTGGATTGCACATTGCAGAGCCAGGGGATTGAAGGGCTTAGGTCGATCACAGACCAAGCTGGTGCCCAGGATCAGGACCTCCCGGGAGGGCTCTCAGCTGCCCCTGAGGAAAGGGTCGCTAATCAGGTCCAGAGCATGGAGATCTGTTCCTTTCTAGCTCCCGGCAGAGCAAGCGTCTCTAGAAGGGGAAGAGATCTCTCAGGGTCCTGTGAGAAACATTCTGTCCTTCAAAACGTTTTTTGAGAATCTCACAGGAGGAATCTCACTTGAACAATTCTATAGGAAAACCTCAAAATAGGATGCAGTATCACCCAGAACTGAAGCCTCATCAGGGAGGGGAAGGCAAGGGGGGCGCCCTTCCAAGAAAGCTCAAGCCCCACACACGTGAAGTCCGAGGGGAAAGCTGCCCGTCAGCACCTGGACTGAGAGCTTCCTGAGCTGTCCTCAGCCTCAACGAGTTCTCCTGGGCCTGGCAAGGATGGCCCAACCTTCCACTGTGGTCATTTATGGCCCCTGCCAGCATCTTTCTCCTGGTTATGCCATCCTCTTGCTGTTAGATGCTGTAAGAGTGTTATCTCACCGGGCACGGTGGCTCACGCCTGTAATCCCAGCACTTTGGGAGCCTGAGGAGGGTGGATCACCTGAGGTAAGGAGTTCAAGGCCAGCCTGGCCAACATGGTGAAACCCCCTCTACTAAAAATACAAAAATTAGCCGAGCACTGTGGCAGGCACCTGTAATCCCAACTACTTGGGAGGCTGAGGTAGGAGAATCGCCTGAACCCAGGAGGTGGAGGCTGCAGTGAGCCGAGATCGCACCATTGCACTGCAGCCTGGGGCAACACGGTGAGACTCTGTCTCAAAAAAAAAAAAAAAAAAAGCACTGAGGAGACACTTCTCATCTACTTCGCTGCTGGCATGATCTCAGCCTTCCCACTTGCTAAACGGAGAGAAGAATATGGCCCAGCTCCCAGAGAGAGAGCAGTGTGGCTGTTTGTCCCCACTCTGACCTGACAGTTCACAGGGCCGTGGTATGAGGCACAAAGTCCCTGGTTAAGACATATTTTTGAGACCCTGAAGTATGAATCACCTTGGTATGAATCAGTTTCCTCTTGGGCCTTATGTGATACATTGGAAGTTTCCTTAATTAAGATTTTCAGCGGCTTGGCCGGGCACAGGGGCTCATGCCTGTAATCCCAGCACTTTGGGAGGCCAAGACAGGTAGATCACCTGAGGTCAGGAGTTCGAGACCAGCCTGGCCAACATGGTGAAACCCCGTCTCTACTAAAAATACAAAAATGAGCCAGGCATGGTGGCAGGCACCTGTAATCCCAGCTACTCAGGAGGTTGAGGCAGGAAAATTGCTTGAACCCAGAAGGCGGAGTTTGCAGTGAGCTGAGATCATACCATTGCACTCCAGCCTGGGGGACAAGAGCGAGACTTCATCTCAATAAATAAATAAATAAATAAATAAATAAATAAATAAATAAAAATTAAAAAAATTTTTCAAGGGCTGGGCACAGTGGCTCACACCTGTAATACCTGCAATTTGGGAGGCTGAGGCGGGAGGATCACTTAAGCCCAGGAGTTTGAGACCAGCCTAGGTAACATAAGGAGACCCCATCTCTATGAAAAAAAAAAAATTTTATTTTGAGACAGAGTCTCGCAGTGTTGCCCAGGCTGGAGTACAGTGGTGAGATCTCAACTCACTGCAACCTCCAACTCACGGGTTCAAGCATTTCTCCTGCCTCAGCCTTCCAAGTAGCTGGGACTACAGGCACTTGCCACCATGCCTGGCTAATTTTTGTATTTTTAGTAGAGACGGGGTTTCACTATGTTGGCCAGGCTGGTCTTGAACTCCTGACCTCAGGTGATCAACCCACCTTGGCTTCCCAAAGTGCTGGGATTACAGGAGTGAGCCACCGCGTCTGGCTGAAAAAAATTTTTAAATAGCCATATATGGTGGCACATGCCTGTACCCCCACGTACCCAGGAGGCTGAGATGGGAGGATTGCTTGAGCCCAGGAGGTCAAGGTTACAATGAGCTGTGATTGAGCCACTGCACACTGCAGCCTGGGTAAGAACAAGACTGCCTTAAAAAAAAAAAAAAAGAAAACTTTTAGGATGGTAAGGATGGTATGATGTGTTCCGTAATGCTCTTCAGAAGTGTCTAGTTCTCGGCTGGGCGCCGTGGCTGACGCCTGTAATTGCAACAATTTGGGAGACTGAGGTGGGTGGATCATCTGAGGTCAAGAGTTCAAGATCAGCCTGGTCAACATGGTGAAACCCCATCTCTACTAAAAATACAAAAAAATTAGCAGGGCGTGGTGGCTGGCACCTGAATCCCAGCTACTTGGGAGACTGAGGCAGGAGAATTGCTTGAACCCGGGAGGTGGAGGCTGCAGTGAGCCAAGATCGCACCATTGCACTCCGGCCTGGGCAACAAGAGCGAAACTCCACCTCAAAAAAAAAAGAAAAAGAAAAAAAAAGTGTCTGCTTCTCTTAAGGCTGAATTTGGACGCAAGGGCATTCATGAGGGAAAGTAAAATGTGTTCTGAATACCTGCAGAAACAGATGAAAGAAAAATTAGAAATTTGTCATTCTATACGAAATGAAACAGCTCTCAAAGCAGGGAGAGATGGGTGTCAAGAAACATTCTGGCTGGGTGCAGTGGTCACACCTGTAATCCCAGCACTTCGGGAGGCTGAGGCAGGTGAATCACCTTGGTCTCAAAAAAAAAAAAAAAAAGAGGCCAGGCGTGGTGGCTCACACCTGTAATCCCGGCACTTTGGGAGGTAGAGGCAGGCAGATCATGAGGTCAGGAGTTCGAGTGAAACCCTGTCTCTACTAAAGATCAAAAAATTAGCCAGGCGTGGTGGTGTGCATCTGTAATCCCAGCTGCTCGTGAGACTGAGGCAGAGAATTGCTTGAACCTGAGAGGCAGAGGTGTCAGTGAGCCGAGATCATGCCATTGCACACTGGGCTGGGTGTGCAAAAAAAAAGAAAAGAAAAGAAAAAGAAAAAAAGATCCTTAGCTGAGAACCCTGGCTTTCAAAGCCTTCAACTTCATGGAGAACTGTCACCTGGCAGTCGCAGAGTTTCGCCATGCTTTGTCACCATTGCAGCCGCTCCCCTCTCAGGTCCCTCTGCCCCAGCCATAGTGGGACAGGGAGCTCACTGCCTGCAGGATTCATGCCTAGGCTTGATTGACACTGGTCCTAAACAGGTCCCTTTACTTCCCCCACCTCATTCCCCTCATGCAGGGCTAACTTGAGCACAGATTTGTAAGCATAGAAGGCCGTGTCAGCACCTGCCTCCCTGAGGGCGGTGAGCTGGATGTGGGCAGGGGCAGGCATGGTTGTGTCCTCCACTCCGCTTGAGTGAGGAAGCATTGCCCAAAGCCCTACAGTTATTCAGCAGCAGAGCTGGGATCTGAACCCCACCTGGCTCCAGAGCCCCATGCTACCTGCAGTTGCAGCCTCAGCTTCAAGGGGAAAAGTCACGAGCAGTACTGCCACCATCCACGCGCCAGTCCCCTTGACCACCCCGTCCCCTCACGCACCACAGAGGGGATCTTGAGGTGTCCTCTGTTGATTGGTAAGCGGTTTTACTTTATTTCATTTTATGTATTTGAGATGGGGTCTCACTTTGTTGCCCAGGATGGTCTTGAACTCCTGGGCTCAAGCAGTCTTCTCACCTGGGCCTCCCAAAGTGTTGGGATTACAGGTGTAAGCCACCGTGCCTGGCTAGGAGTTTTATTTTAACAAACTGAGGCCCTCATTCTCCAGCCGATGCCTCAAAGGTGGCGTGAGGGTACGGAGGGTGTCCCAGATGAGTGATTTCTAGTTGTGAGGCAAGATTTTTCCAGTAGGACCTGGTGACCCGGGGGCAGGACATTTTGCAACTGTCTGTTGCCAGAGGCTCACTAGAAGGCCACTAAAAATGTGCTCCCGGGGTGTTCTCTTGAGATTTTTCATGGCATCAGTAGATAATTGGTAACATCTGCCTTGAACATGTTTCCAGGCTAACCTATCCCATGGCCTTGCTCCAGAGCTGGGCCTGGAAGTGCCGCATTGCACAATGTTCCTTTTAAGAGGACCCGCAGGACAAATTTATTTCGGGCCTCAGCACCAGCAGGACAGTATGGCTCGGTGTTTAGGAGCACAGGCTCCAAGTGGCCCCTTCTGTGAGTGAAGCAAGAGCCCCCCAGAACTGGGCTCCTCACCTGCTTGTGTCATGAAGCTGAGTCCTTGGACAAGGGTGTGACACCTGTGAGCCGCTTCTCGTATGTAAAACACACGAATAATAACAACCTCCTGGCCGGCTGGTGGCGCATGCCTATAACCCCAGCACTTTGGGAGGCCAAGACAGGAGGATCACTTGAGCCTAGGAGTGCAAGACCAGCCTAGGCAACACGGTGGGACCCCGCTTGCCCCCCGCCGTCTCTACAAAAAAATTAAAAATTAGCCAGGGATGGTGGTGCATGCCTGTAATCCCAGATACTCAGGAGACCGAGATGGGAGAATCGCTTAAGCCCAATAGATCAAAGTAGCAGTGAGTCAGCCAAGATTGCACCACTGCACTCCAGCCTGGGTAACAAAGCAAGACTCTGTCTCAAAAAAAAAAAAAAAAAAAGTTGCCAAGCTCGGTGGCTCACACCAGTAATCCTAGCACTTCAGGAGGCCAAGGAGGGAGTATCACCTGAGGTCAGAAGTTCGAGACCAACCCGGCCAACATAGTCAAACCCCATCTCTACTAAAAATACAAAAATTAGCTGGGCATGGTGGTGGGCGCCTGCAATCCCAGCTATTTGGGAGGCTAAGACTTGGGAGGCTAAGTCAGGAGAATCGCTTGAACCCAGGAGGTGGAGGTTGCAGTGAGCCAAGGTCGTGCCATTGCACTCCAGCCTGGGCAACAAGAGCGAAACTCCATCTGAAAAAAAAAAAAAAAAAAAAATCTTGATAATCACCAACCACTTCTTATTACCAGGAAAAGCAGGGCTTTTGAATAACTTGTCTCCTTTTTTTCTTTATAGAGCTTCCAGGTCTTGTAACGGGTCCCCTTTCCTTCTGTCTTGGCTTGGAAGCTTGGTGCCAGCTGTGAGTTGCAGCTCTTGGTTCCGTGGCCTCCTGGAGGCCCACAGGACTGACCCTGTCTCTAACTTCTTCTTTCCTACCCTATTTTCCTTGACCCAACAACTTCAGTTATTGTTTTCCTCTTGTCCTTTAGATATTTCTACAAACTTTAGAACTGAAGCCTAAATTGATTAAAATGATAATTAATTAAACAAACTAGAGCCGTTCATACCCAGGGCAGTTTCTTACAGGTTATATCATTTGAGCCTCATGCCAATCAAGGCAGGTGTCCCCATTTCACACAAGAGGAAATCAAGGCTGCCAGAAGGAACTGGTGGAGGTGGGGACCAACCTGACTTTGCCCCCATCCCAGCTTTGTCCCCTGGCTTTGACCCTGTCCCGGCTCCGTGGGTGGCTGCCCCCACTCATGAAGCCCTTCCCACTGTCCCCCACCTGGCCATAGCTTTGTGACTATGTGGTCACATCCATCTCGCCTTCCATTTCCCTAGTATCATTGTCTGGCCTTTTGAGGGAACTTTCCAAGAGATTATGGCATTCCCTCTGTTACTGAAGGATGAGCGAGAGACCAGCCACCCCTCTGCACGGCCCCCCCCACGGCATTTACTCCAAATGGTTCCGATTTGGCTTTTCCTCATGGGATAGGCAGGAATGTCCCTGGGAGTGGCATCGTGCTGTTCAGCTTTAAGGAAATGTGGTCCCACACCCCTAGGAACAGGCCGCCGGAGCTCGGAACACCAGGCCCGGATCAGTGCCTCAGAGAACCCACAGGCAGGCTGGCAGGAGCGCACCACCTTGTCCAGCAACCCCTTGCTCCCGGAGTGGGTTCTTTGGGGAAGGCCCTGACCCTGGGGGCTCACAGATCGCCAGTGAGATGCAGAAGGGAGACCCCCTTTAAGACCCCGCCTCCCTTGGGGGTTTACAGCCTTGGTATCCAGCTGAGCACCAGAAGATACAGATGTGCCAGGCAGGCCCAGAGCTGAGTTGGGGCCAAGGTGGGAGAGAGCTGAGCCGCCCTTCAGGATAAAAGAGGAACACCGATGCCTGTCCACTGGCATGACATCTCAATAACAAAGCAACCTGCGGTTTATAACGTGTTCGTGATGTTCCTTCTTGGTATTCAAAGCTTATGGTTGTTGCTTTTCAAGAATGTGTGGCAGCGTAGTTGGTGGCGTTACCTCTGAAGTCAGATCTGCTCCGGAAGTTTCCAACCCCTGCCCTGAGGTCCCCTTCCCAGGGGGCCCTCAGTCATCCCAAGGCCTCAGGCCAGGGCCTCGCTGGCCCCTGCTGCATAGATACACTGAGCTCTGTGCTGTCACCCCAAAGTCCCACCAGAAACACCCTTCCTTGGGCCCCACAGCCCAGGAACAACGTGAGTGAATTTGAATGTTTCCTGTGTGTCCACACGGGTGTCCGCCAACTTGCCCTCTCCACGGAAGCACATCCGTCCTCATCTGTCCACAGGCAGCCATGCCCAGCTACTGCCTCAGGCTGCTGGAGCTCAGAGGACAAGTCTGGCCAGAGGGGCCAGTGGGAATGGCCAGGAAAGAGCCAAGCCTGAAAACCCAGGAAACAGTGCTGTGGGGCCCGAGCCCCAGCTGCTCCCTGGTGGGTATTTGAGGGAGCCTGCCTCGCCTACCTGGACAGAAGCACAGCGTGGAGCGGCCACTGGGGGCAGGCCTGGTGTGGGCATAGAACGCCGGGCAAGAGGCACCTGCAGGCACGTGACCACACCCAGGCCTTGAGCCAGCCTGTCCTCTCTTCCCTGTAGCAGGCCCGTTCCACACTCCCACGCCCAGTCTCTGGGTGTGCATGTACATGTCTGTACAACCATGAACACGGATCCCATGTCCCGAATGTGGCCACAGATGTGTGCATGAGTGTGCAGATGTGAGCATGTGCCTGTGATACCACCAACCATTGAACCACCCTTTCCCCTCCTAGGGGCCGGGGCACCAAGCAGGTCCCTGCAGATCTGTGGGTGTTGGCTTTATTCTCCCTTGTATATTTCTGTATTAAAAAACAAACAAACAAACAAACAAAAAAAACAACCTTTTGGCAGGGCATGGTGGCTCACGCCTGTAATTCCAGTACCTTGGGAGGCCGAAGCAGGAGGATCACTTGAGCCCAGAAATTTGAGATCAGCCTGGGCAACATAAGGTGACTCTGTCTCAACAACAAATTAAAAAATTAAGCCGGGCATGGTGGCTCACGCCTGTAATCCCAGCACTTTGGGAGGCCCAAGTGGGCAGATCCCTTGAGGCCAAGAGTTCAAGACCAGCCTGGCCAACATGGCGAAACCCCATCTCTACCAAAAATACAAAAAATTAGCCAGGCATGGTGGCGCACGCCTGTAATCTGAGCTATTTGGGAGGCTGAGGCAGGGAAATCACTTGAACCTGGGAGACAGAGGTTGCCGTGAGCCGAGATCATCCTGCTGCATTCCAGCCTGGGTGACAGGGCGAGACTGTCTCAAAGAAAAAAAAAAAATCATTTTGGCCAGGCATGGTGGCTCATGCCTATAATCCCAGCACTTGGGGAGGCTGAGGTGGGCGGATCATCTGAGGTCAGGAGTTCGAGACCAGCCTGGCCAACATGGCAAAACCTCAGTCTCTACTAAAAATACTAAAATAGCTAGGCGTGGTAGCAGATGCCTGTGATCCAAGCTACTCGGGAGGTTGAGGCACGAGAATTGCTTGAACTCGGGAGGTGGAGGTTGCAGTGAGCTGAGACTGTGCCACTGCACTCCAGCCTGGGCAACAGAGTGAGCCTCCGTCTCAAAAAAAAAAAGAAAGAAAGATGAAAAGCAAACAAAATTAGCGGCCGGGCGCAGTGGCTCACTCCTGTAATCCCAGCACTTTGGGAGACTAAGGAGGGTAGATCACAAGGTCAGTCTGGCCAATGTAGTGAAACCCTGTCTCTACTAAAAATACAAAAAATTAGCTGGCTGTGGTAGTGTGCGCCCAGGAGGCAGAGGTTTCAGTGATCCGAGATCATGCTGTTGTACTCCAGCCAGGGCAACAGTGCAAAACTCCCTCTCAAAAAGATAAAAGGCCGGGCGCAGTGGCTCAAGTCTGTAATCCCAGCACTTTGGGAGGCCGAGGCGGATGGATCACGAGGTCAGGAGATCGAGACCATCCTGGCTAACACGTGAAACCCCGTCTCTACTAAAAATACAAACAATTAGCCGGGTGTGGTGGTGGGCGCCTGTAGTCCCAGCTACTCAGAAGGCTGAGGCAGGAGAATGGCGTGAACCCGGGAGGCGGAGCTTGCAGTGAGCCGAGATCGCGCCATTGCACTCCAGCCTGGGGGAAAGAGCGAGACTCTATCTCAAAAAAAAAAAAAAAAAAAAATTGCCAAGTGTGATGTTGCACCTGAGGTCCCAACTACTTGGGAGGCTGAGGTGGGAGGTTTCCCTGAGCACAGAAGGTCGAGGCTGCAGCAGCTGTGAGTGTGCCACTGCACTCCAGACTGGACTTTGGGCTCCAGTGTGGACCATTCTAGGTAGATTCCAGGGGCCTCCCCTGCTGATCGCTGCCCCCACCCACTTTCCTCTGGCAGAGCCTACCCTCCCAGTACTCTGATTTGCTGTTTTCATCCCGATTCTCACGTTACTGTGCCTCTGGGACAAGTCAATATACCTCCCTCAGTTTTCTGACCAAAACAACAACACAATAAGCAAATTAATCAAACAGCTAATAATGTCACTTATCTGGGTGATGGAAACTCAGGGCCAGGCGCGGGGGCTCATGCCTGTAATCACAGCACTTTGGGAGGTGGAGGCAGGCGGATCACCTGAGGTCAGTTCAAGACAAGCATGGCCAACATGGCAAAACCCGTCTCTACTAAAAAATACAAAAAATTAGCACACCTGTAATCCCAGCTACCGGGGAGACTGAGGCAGGAGAATCACTTGAACCCGGGAGGCAGAGATGGTAGTGAGCCGAGATCGCTCCATTGCACTTCAGCCTGGGCGACAAGAGCGAAACTCTGTCTCAAAAGAAAGCCGGGGGGCCTGGCGCGGTGGCTCAAGCCTGTAATCCCAGCACTTTGGGAGGCCGAGACGGGCGGATCACAAGGTCAGGAGATCGAGACCATCCTAGCTAACACGGTGAAACCCCGTCTCTACTAAAAAATACAAAAAAACTAGCCAGGTGAGGTGGCGGTCCCCTGTAGTCCCTGAGGCAGAAGAATGGCGTGAACCCGGGAGGTGGAGCTTGCAGTGAGCTGAGATCCGGCCACTGCACTCCAGCCCAGGCAACAGAGCGAGACTCCGTCTCAAAAAAAAAAAAAAAAGGCCAAGCGTGGTGGCTCATGCCTGTAATCCCAGCACTTTGGGAGGCTGAGGCAGGCGAATCACGAGGTCAGGAGTTCGAGACCAGTCTGGCCAACACAGTGAAACCCTGTCTCTACTAAAAATACAAAAAAAAAATCAGCTGGGTGTGGTGGTATGCACCTGTAATTCCAGCTACTCAGGAGGCTGAGGCAGGAGAATTGCGTGAACCTGGGAGGCGGAGGTTGCAGTGAGCCGAGATAGCACCATTGCACTCCAGACTGGGCGACAGTGCAAGACTCCCTCTCAAAAAAAAAAAAAAAAAGGGGAAAAGAAACTCAGTTCCACTGGAGGCATTTCATGTGGTCCAATCCCTTTCCCCACAATAGAAAGGGACTATGGAGCTAACCTAGTCCCACAGCCCACCATGGCAGGCATGACTCCTCCATAAGCCCCCTTCGGGACTCACCTGCTCTCAACCTGGACACCTGCACACCCAGGTGAGCACACAGTCATGCACCCACACCTGGGACGTCAAAACATAGCCTGCCCATGAGAAAATCCTGCCTCCTAATGGGTGCAACACTGGCCTCTCCCATTAACCATCAGTTCCCAGGGGTCGGGGAGGCCCCAGCTTAACTTCTCTGAGCCTCTGTTTCTTTTCCTTTTTTTTTTTTTCTTTTGAGACAAAGTCTCCTTCTGTTGCCCAGGTTGGAGTGCAATGGCATGATTTCGGCTCACTGCAACCTCTACTTCCTGGGTTCAAGAGATTCTCCCAGGGCCGGGCGCGGTGGCTCAAGCCTGTAATCCCAGCACTTTGGGAGGCCGAGACAGGTGGATCACGAGGTCAGGAGATCGAGACCATCCTGGCTAACACGGTGAAACCCCGTCTCTACTAAAAAATACAAAAAACTAGCCGGGCAGGGTGGCAGGCGCCTGTAGTCCCAGCTACTCAGGAGGCTGAGGCAGGAGAATGCCGTGAACCCGGGAGGCGGAGCTTGCAGTGAGCTGAGATCCGGCCACTGCACTCCAGCCTGGGCAACAGAGTGAGACTCCGTCTCAAAAAAAAAAAAAAAAAAGAGATTCTCTCACCTCAGCTTCCTGAGTAGCTGGGATTACAGGCGTGTGCAACACGCCTGGCTAATTTTTGTATTTTTAGTAGAGACGGGGTTTCACTATGTTGGTCAGACTGATCTTGAACTCCTGACCTCAGGTGACCCACCCGCCTTGGCTTCCCAAAGTGCTAAGATTACAGATGTGAGCCACCACTCCTGGCCACTCTATTTCTTTTTGTAACGGTGGGAATGGAATGAGAAAAAAGGTACTTTGCAGACTGTGAACTGCTCTGTAGATGCTATTTATTATGATGAAACCATTTGAGACCAATTACAGAGCAACACATCAAGGATTATAGAACAATACCAGGAAAATTGCACACATATGTGCTAAGGAGGCCCCCAGGAAGAGCACTTTGAGCCAAGTCCTGCTGTGGTGGCAGTGCATTTGGGTGGCATCTCTATGCCCTGCATTCCCTGCAGAAGATCAATGCCTCAGAGCCAGCACAGGGGCAGCGGGTTGGCCTCACATGACCTTGAGGACGTTTTGGCTCAGAGACAGGATCACACAGCTCACAGACAAGGCCAAGTTTGGAATTCAGGTCTTTTGGCCTCAAAACATGGGCACTTTTCACTCTGTGGCCACAGTAGGCCAGTTTTCAAGCTGGAGACATGGAGACATGGGAGCAGATGTGAGTCACACGAGTGGATGAAGCACGAGCCACCTGCCGTGGGGAGGAGCAGCCGCGCATCCATGCACCCACCAGCACATGAGCATTGAGTGCCTGCCTCCGCTGGAGGAAGTGAACATTCTGGGGACCACGGAAGGGAGTGGGATGGGTTCCTCGGGGCTTTTATGGCTGGGACCAAGGGGCTGCCTCCCTCAACCTTGTTAGAGGCTGCCAAGGGCCTGCTTTTTGCACGAGCAGACCTCTGCTTTTCATCAATGCCAGTTAGTGGATCCTGGGGCTCCAGTTGATGGGGCAGAAAGACACAGAGGTGGGAGAAGCAGGACAAGGGGGCCTCCCTTGGGTCACCCAAGGTGCCAGGGGACTCAGGGAATAGGAGACGGAGCCTGGCAGGGTGGGCTAGGCCTGCGTGTGGGAGGGCCTGGCGGATGGAGGCAGCGGACCAGTGGGAGGGAGCAGGGATGGCCTGATGAATAGACCAATGAATAGCAGGTGGATGGGCAGCCAGGGCAGCTCTGGGCACCAGTCTCCTGCTCCCGGCCGCCAGCCAGGCCAGTGGGCTGGGGGCAGGGATGCCACCGGCCTCTGCTGTGGGTGAGGTTGTGGTAATAAATCACTGGCCAGGGCCAGGAGCCTGCAGACCTCAGCACTTGCTCCCTGAGGACCAGCTAATTCACTTGGATTGAGGCCGGCACTAACGACAGCCCATGTACCTAAGCACGCCCCAGCCCTGCCGAGCGCCATGTACTGCTAACCTCCTAGCAAGGGGCCCTACGACAGTGGACAGAACGGCCCCCCCTGCCACAGGCTTGGCCAGCTCCCTGCCTGCCCTGGGGAGGGCCAGAAACACCCCTGAGGGAGGGGAGATCCCCCACCCTTGGCCTGATGAAGCTGGGGGAGGAGAGGCAGTGCAGACACCCCTCTTGAACTGCACAGGGCCTAATTATGGGAGCAACTGGGAAGGAGATTAGGGGGTGCTAGTGGGTGGGGAGGGTCAGTCTTGTCGTTCCTTGGCGGAAGGGGGAGGAGGAGGAACCTCATTCAGCCAAGGCCCATCACCATGTCCAGAGCGTGGCCCTACCAAGAATAGAAACTCAAGTCCCAAGAAACAAACCACTTAGAAAACAAGAGCTGGCATCTTGCCAGACTCTCCCTGATGCTGGCTGTTGGCTGATGGCACAAGTGTGGCATTCCTGGGCTGGCCCCGCCCCCTTCTGGTTCATGTACCAGGGTTTAGTGGGCACATATTATGTGACTCCCTGCTGGGGTCCACACACTGTCCCAAAGTCTCAGCCAGGAAAGCACTCAGCACACGGTGACCACCACAGCTAAAGCAGCCAATATCCACCCACCGTGGCCTGGCCCCAAACCAGGGCTCTGCATGCACTGCCTTGTTTGCCCCCAGCTCCACCTGCAAGGCAGGGACTGCTAAAGATGCCCATTTTACAGATGAGAAAACTGAGGTTGTTGAGGTTAAATCACTAGCCCAAGGCTCTTAACTTGCAAGTAGCAGAGGTGGTGTCTTGAATGATTCCCATGCATAACCTCCAAGACTCCAAGTTGGGGTGAAGGGGTACTGAAAGGTGAGGCCAGAAGAACTGGGCACTGAGAGAAGGGGAAGACTGAGGGGCTTGCCGTTGGGGTTCTCAGCTCCCATTTCAGCATTCTGGAAGCCCCGCCCCACCTCCCGCCCAGGGGACAGCACATTAACAAGCTCTCAGAGGGACAATGGGGAGGCCACAGGGTAAGCACCCTTGGCCCCTTGGGCTGCACTGTGAGGGGTAGGGGATCGCAGGTCTCTGGGGGCTGCATGGTCCTGGGAACAGGCACGGGTGATGGGCGGGCTCGCCATCCTTGTGGTGGTTGCTGTCCTGGTGCTGGGCATCTGCCGCGTGCCTGGATCCTCTCACTGCTCCACAGTCCCCCAGGCTCATCTCTGGGGCTGAGATGAGCACAACCTCAACTGGGCAGGTCCTGAAGGACTCTTGGTCCCCAGGCATAGTCACAGGCGGTCCCCAGGCACAGCCGCCTCCTGGGAGTCGGGGGGCGGTGAAACAAAGGGGACCTGGCTTGGGAGGGCAGGAGGCGACCACGTGCTCCCTCCCAGCCCCCCAGCCTCCAGTGGCGGGGCCTGGAGGGATGGGGCCTAGAGTGCCCTCTGCTGGCCTGGGGGCTCCTCAAGGGAGGAGGTAGCAGCTCCAGGTCCCTGATCAGCAGTTCCTCTTCCAGCACCTAAGACCTGGCGGGGTGTGTGCTGGTGGGTGCCTGTGGGTTCTGTGTGAGTATGTGTCTGTATGTGAGCAGGTCTATGTGTGCCTGTGTCTACTGATGTGTCCAGGAATGCCTGTCTGATGTGCACATGGTGTGCCCATGTGTGTGAATCTGCGAGCATGCGTCTGAGTGTGTCTGCACATCTGTGTCTGTTTTTGTCTGTGTATACATGCCCATGTGTCAGCAAGTGCGGGTGCGTTATGAATGCATGTCTGCGTCTATGCTTGTAGGAGTGTGCCCGTGCCTGAGTGCATTTTTCACTGTGCGTTTATGCGGGTGCATGTCTGTATGAGTGTGGATGTCCGCCTGGGCTTGGTCCTGAGGGATGTGATGGGGCCGGGCTGAGGCCAGGGGAAGTTGCAGGGCCTCACTTACCTGAGCCTGACTTTGGGGACAACCTGCCTGAAAATTGGAGGAAAATTGGGAAGGGGGCAGAGTGGTCCACCGGCCACTGTGACATTTATTCACTGCCTACAAGGAAAAAGGGAGGACAGTGTAGGTCTCAATTCCGTCCCCTAAGGAGCTTTGCATGTGAGGAGTCCGAATCTAGCATGATAATTAGCTCCCCTGGAGGTGCCTGCAAAACACAGGGCATACTTGGTGCAATCCTGGGAGGCTCCATGGAGGAGACAGGCCTGCCTGGAGGCTTGAGGGGGAGGTAAAACCTTGGACAGTCAGACAAGTTGGCTGAGAAAAAAGGGGGTCGCCCAAAGGGGTCAGGGCACAGAAGAGCAGAGGATCAGGGGGAGAGGTGGGAGGACAGGGGCCCACTGGGCGTCCAGTGGTGAGGAGCAGGGCCAGAGCCTCACTGTGGGCCAAGCATAGGGGCCCGGGTGCTGCCCAGTGGGGAAGGGTCACAGAAGAAGTCTGAGTGGGGGTGAGGGTGGACTGGGGGTCCTCGACCTCCTGCCAACACCCACAGATGGGTATGTGGGCACTGACTCCGGTACACCTGCCTGCCCAGGAACACCGGAGGCCAGGATGCCCAGGGCACAGGCTGACCACAGACACTCTCACCTCCGGTTCAGGGGTCTGTTTGGCAGCAGCTCGGATTGCAGGCGCGTCCCGACTCCCCCTTCCAAGACCCAGTGGTGCCCATGCTGCGCCAGCTGCGGTGGCCTCTGGGCGCTCTTGTGCCATCAATGCCTCCTCTGTGGCCTGGGAGGGTGGGCCGAGTAAGGCCTGGGGCTCCAGCCAGCTCGGTCCCCTCTCCGGGTGGCACTGGGCTGGCCTCTTTGGCACTGGCCTTGGCGTCTTAAGTAGGCATGCTCCATCCTTAGGGCCCAGTGCCCTGGAAGCCCCCCAGTGAGGTGGGCCCTGTGGTGACTTGTGAAATCCAGCCCAGAGAAAGCATCTCAAACACGAACGCACACTTGCCCAGGTGCACCAGGGCAGGCACGTGGGCACACGCTCAGGTATGGGAGGAAAACGTCTGCACTCCAGCATCCCTTTGGTATCAAGTCCCATTCACCCTCTAGAACCTGGTGTGCTGCTGGCTCCTTGCCTCCAATCGCCTCTTCCCTGGTGGTACCCATGCCTCTCTTAGGACTCTGGAGTCCCCCACACTGGTTACTGGTCTGCCTCTGTGGGCCGTTGCTCAAACCCCCCTCATTCCTGCCTATTCACGTGCCCACTCAGGCCAAGCTCCTCCCCTCACCACCTCATGCCACACTTGGGCTCAAGGACACATACTGCTTGTGGCCCCAGCTGCATGACCAGTGCCAAGCAGGGCCCCTCAGAAGCCCACCAGCACTCACCGCTCACTGTGGACACCACTGTCCCCAACGCCCAGGAGAGGAAGTGAGCAAAGGTGCCCATTTCTGACACGTTGAGGCTATGCCTTGTGACTCAGGAGCCTGAGCCCCATCCAAGCCACGCTTCCTCCCCACAAGTGACAGCAATTCCCTTCCAGGACAGCTCTGCCTACATTATACTATCTGACCCTCCCAACAAACAGGGACGGGCCATCATGTTGCCCCAAATAAACAGCTGCCTAGCTGCCCACAGCAGATCAAGCAGAGGTTGGAACCAGGCCTGGGTTCCAGCTGCCCCTACAGGAGGGCACCACTCCCTGAATGCAGACCCCTGTGGCTTCTTCTCACTGCCCCGTAGCCATGATCTCCCTTCTGCTCTGTGCCTCCGGTGGCTCCTTGCTCAGCATCTTCTGTGGCTCCCACTGACACTAGGACTACTTGCTCGGCATTCAAGACCCCTCCAACATCTGGCTGCCCGCCTCTCCTCCCCCTTCCCCCCCCCCCTCTTACTCCTCCCCCTCCCCCTCTCCTCCTCCTCCTCGCTGTGTGCCTCTCCCCTAACCTCTCTCATGGCCCCTCCAAGCTTTTGCCTAGCTCTCTCGCTTCCCTCCCCTCCTGCTGCACCCAGTCTCCCTCTGGCCTTGAGAAGGGGGTGAGCTGCTAGCAAGGCACCCAAGAAAACCATCCTGCTCCCCAATGGTGCTCTGCCCGAGGCGGGGCTCCTGGTTCATACAGCGGGGTTTCCTCCCTCCTGCTCTCCACAAAGCTCAGCCCCTGGCTTCTTAGGGATTGGCCCCAGCAGAAGACTGAGGCCTCCGAGTTGTGCAGGCTGCTGTGGTCTGCCGCTGTCCTTGGGGCCCAGTGCCAGGCTGACCCTCTTCTGGAGCAGGTGTTGGCAGGGAGCTCAAGCAGCAAGGGAACTAGGAGGCAGCGCGGTGGGGAGGGTACCAGAGCTGCCATCCCCTCCCAGCGCCACCTCTCTGGGCCCCTGGGAGCCGTTGCTAGGCTGGCACCCGGCAGCAGCAGGAGCACGTGCTCTCGCTCTCCTGCATGCACAGCCTGTCAGCTGCGCCCACAGCCCACATGGCAGGAGGCGGCCGCAGGCACGGGGCAGCTCTTTGCCCAGAGGGGGATGCCAACAGGCCAGTCAGACTCTGGGGGCAGCGGGTGCATGCACAAATGAACAGAGCAGGGCCCTGGGGCCACAGAAAGGGAAACCCTTCCATGACTCTCCAGGCAGATGGGGGTGAGTAAACGGGGGGGGGGATTCCCACTCCTGAAACCCTGGGGAGCCCAGCTGGTCTTCCTTAGCTTTTTTTTTTTTTTTTCTTTTTGGAGATGGAGTCTTGCTCTGTTGCCCAGGCTAGAGTGTAGTGGTGCAATCATGACTCACTGTAGCCTCCAACACCCCAGGGTCAAGCAATCCTCCTGCCTTGGCCTCCTGAGCAGCTGGGACTACAGGTGTGAGCCACCGCAACAGTTTGTTCTTTGGCTTTGTCTGCATCCTCCATGGTGGACTTCCCGGAGCCCTCCTCGCATTACTGGGGGCTAAGGGGCTGACAGGGGCTTCCTGACCTCCCCTCATCCCTGGGTCTGCCTTTGTGTTTCTGTTGGGGAGGCTGCAGTGCAGAGGACTTTTCAAGGCCTCACATCTGGGAGCCTCCCCTCTTCTTCAGAGTCTCTCCAAGGACTTTCATTCTGGCCAGGAGCTCAGAGAAGGAGCCTGGGCCTGCTCCCACCTCCTTGGGGGGTCATGGGCTCCATGACAAGGGCTTCCCCAGGGCAGGGCTCACGAATGAGTGTGGCCTGAGGAGAATTTAAGCCTTGGGCTTAGTGGGGACCAGATTGCCCCGACTGGGCCCTCCTGCCCTTCCTGCTGCAGTCTTGGGAGATTTATTCCCTGGGCGTGGGTAGTGAGAGCCCAGAGCTGGGGTCTGCAGGGTGGGGGAGGGCATTCTGGGCAGCCTCTTCAGCTGGCAGAGGCTCCTGCCAAGCCATTTCCCCGCCCCGCCCCACCCCTCCACTCATTATCAACTTGGGGTTTGTGTGCAAACAGCAGCTGGTCTCTTTTGTCAGCCTCCCCTACCCCCTCAGCCCCCCTACTCCTCCCCTCCTCCCCAGTGCCTCCCAACTGGCTCCTCCATATCAGGCCCTCCTCCTCCCCGCCACCAAGGGGTTTAGAAGCTAGGGCCCTGGGGGATCCCCAAAGGGAAGACAGCCCCTGACCATTTTTGGCCCTGGGTCCCAAGTTCTTCTCCAGAAGGTGATATTAAACCCATCTGGGATACCATGAGAGCCAGAGTGGGTAAGGAACCAAGCCAAAGTCACTAAGCAGGGCAAGGGCAGAGCCAGGATTCACACCCTGTATGCCTGTTGCAGAGCCTGTCTGCAGAGCCAGCCTGCTCCTGGCCTCGGCTGCTCCTCTGATTCCCACAGGGCCTGGCCCTTCTTCTATTAGGGGCCCTGGGAAGGTGGACCATTCCCAGCCTCCTCGCCGGAATTATGGGCTTCAGCTGGAGTAATTCTGTGTGCCTGTAGTTGAAACAGGAAGGCAGGCAGGGCCAGATGGCAGGGCTCTGTCAGTTACACCCAGGAGCTGGGACTGGACACCCAGGGCAGCGTGGGGGAGCCCTCCCAGCAGTGGGTCCTATAGACTGTGGAGGCAGAGGGTTAGGGGATGGATTAGGAGACCAGGCCAAAAGGAGAAGAGCATGGGCCAAGGCACTGGCCCTGGGAGAACAGGGCAGGCTAGGCCTGAGAGCACAGGCTTGGCCCCAGCATATGGTGGGGAGCCACTAGGGTGAGGAGGACACCTGGGTCTCTGGACTGGGCAGTGGTGAGGATGGTGAGTCCTTCACAGTAATAGGAACAGGTGTGGCCAGTGGGGTGCTGGTGAAGACCTTGAATTTGACAAAAACTGGTTGGAGGTGTTTGAGGGATGTCTCCAGGGCACCCAGGAGAGAGGTGGGGCTAGAGCAGGGAGGTCTGAGATTGGCTGACCTGGCAGAAGGTGGAGAGAATATGGGGAGAAGGGGCTGAGGGTGGGGTCCTGAACAGAACGTGCAGAGGTCCAGGGAGGGGACTCCAGGAGGGAGAGGGAGAGCAGGAGTGTCCCTTGGACCTGGGGATTAGGAAAAGGCATGGGTGGGGCCTGTGTGGGCACCATGGCTCCTAGCTGGGTATTCTGTTCTTCACATATTTTAGTTTAGTTTTGTTTTTGAGATGGAGTCTTGCTCTGTCAAGAGGCTGGAGTGCAGTGGCGGGATCTCCGCTCACTGCAACCTCCGACTCCCTGGTTCAAGCGATTCTCCTGCCTGAGCCTCCAGAGTAGCTGGGACTACAGGCGCACGCCACCATGCCCAGCTAATTTAGCAATTTTAGTAGAGACTGCGTTTCACTATGTTGGCCAGGAAGGTCTCAATCTCCTGACCTCGTGACCTGCACCTCAGCCTCCCAAGGTGCTGGGATTACAGACGTGAGCCACCGCGCCTACGGCCAGCTCTTTTAATCCATACGACAGTCTTGACGTGGGAAACAGAGTTGACCCTGTTACTATAATCGTGCCCGTTTCACCGCTGAGAACACCGCGGTTCCGATTCAGTGAGTGATAGAGCCTCCACGCAGCCTCACACGGAACCAAGATCAGGCCTGGGGTGCCCGCGGAAGCGTGGGGACCAAGGCTTGTTGAAGGCCCCTTGCACCACTGTACGTGAACCCTGCCAGGCGCTGGGGCTCCCTGCTGGGGAGGTCTCAGACCCAGACCAAAAGAGGACCACTACCGGGGTTGGAGGGTGTCACTGAGGATGCACCCCCAAAACGGGTCTGGAAGGAAGGCTGGGATGTAAGTAAAAGGAAGTGGGGCCATGGAAGCAGCGTGGACAAGGCAAGGAGGCTGAAAGTGAAGAGAGCCGCTGCCCAGAAAGGGAAGGTGGGGCCCGGGTTGGACACTGCCCAGGTCCTGGGTTCCTCCGTTGCCCTCTGCCCGTGGTCAAAGTTCAGTCCCTCCAAAGGGCTCTTCTGGGGGCTTTGGTCAGGCCCTCCGGAGCGCTCGGGGCCGCCAAGGGCACACGAGCCTGCCCGGCCACAAGCGGGCCTGTGCCTGGCGGCGGGGTCCGGAGTGCGCCCGGGGCTGGCGCAGCCCACACGCGTGCACACGGCGGGGTCCGCGCGGGCCGGAAGCCACAGGGCCAGAGCGGGGCGCCGGGAAAGGCAGAGGGGAGCGGGAACAAAGGACGCAACAGAGCGGGGGCGGCCCGGCCAGGCAGTGATAGGCGGCCGGGGTCGGGGGCAGCGTCCGGGCCGGGCCGTGATTGGGCCGCAGCCTCTCCGGGGGCCCCCGGCGCCCGCCCCGCCCCTCTCGGCCGAAACCCGAGCCGCCATCTGCGCCCGGGCGGGGCGCGGGCCCGGAGTCGGGTTCCCGCCCAGCCCCAGCCGCCAGCCCTCGTCGCGGGCCGGCAACCTGTGCACCGGCCTCCCCCCGCTGCCACCCCCGGCCCAGCTGCGCTCAGGGTCCCCGGGGTCCAAGCAAGGGGTTGGGGCACCGCCGTGGGGGAAAAGCCCGATGGGCACTGGAGGGCCAGCGGGCCCGAGGGGACAGGGGACAGGGCCCAGAAAGCAGCTCCGTCCTGGGCCTGGCCGTGGCTGGTGGCTGGACTGGGAGAGCGCTCAGAGAACAGGGGACATTGGAGAGGGCGGGTTGGGGTTAAGACCAGTTAGTGGAGGAGGCCGCAGGCTGAAGGACGGCTCAGGGAGGGGTGATTCGATGGCCGGAACCCGGCAGCTCCAGGAGTCACTGGGACCGAAGGCGGCGCCAGAATGCCAAGCGGGGTTCCGGCAGGGTTTGGAGCAGGAGAAGTTGTTTGCAGTTCACTACCAGCCAGGCCACTGCTGGGTGGTTAAAGGCGGGATGAGGGGCCTACTCCACTCCCTGCGTCTTTCCCAGCGGCCTGGGAGGTGAGAGAAGGGGTGGGGCTCGGGCCGGGCCGCCAATCACAGCCTCGACTCCACTTTGAATCTGGGCTGGCGGGCTCGGGCTCCCTGGCCGCCAGGTGTGCCGGCGCCCTCTTTGTCCCCACTTGCCTGCCCAGGCACGTCCCACTCCAACCCCACCTTTCTGGAGGCTCTGCTCCTCACACAGCTGGTTCCCGCTTCCCCGGGTGTCCCCAGCCTGGACTGAAGTTGGATGCAGATTTTGCCCCTTTGAATGTTGGTGACTGAACCATGCCTCATGCAGCCCCATCCCCAGTCCGGCACAGGGGCCATCATCCACAAGGGACTGCTACTTCCATCCCCTAGATGACCACCAAGGGTCCCGTAGTGCAGGGAACAGGGCGGGGGTGGGAGAAAGAGCTCATGATTTGTGGCAAAAATTCTGGCAGAGGGCTGGTCCAGGCAGGAGTTGTGTGACCTGGGGCAAGCCCCTTCCTTCCCACGTGGCTCCTGCAATTGTGAGACTAAGATAATAAGGGCCTATCTCCCAAGTTGCTGTTAAGATTAGATGGGATCCTATAGAAAAGAGGGCTTTAGGCTGGGCGCGGCAGCGCACACCTGTAATCCCAGCACTTTGAGAGGCCGAGGCGGGCGGATCACGAGGCCAGCAGATGGAGACCATCCTGGCTAACACGGTGAAATCCCATCTCTAGTAAAAAATACAAAAAATTGACCAGGCGTGGTGGCATGCGCCTGTGGCCCCAGCTACTTGGGAGGCTGAGGCAGGAGAATTGCTTAAATCCGGGAGACGGAGGTTGCAGTGAACCGCGGTCGTGCCACTGCACTGCAGCCTGGGTGACAGAGCGAGACTCTGTCTCAAAAAAAAAAAAAAGGGCTTTGTGGGAGTAAAGCCTAAACGTGTGTAGGGGGGTGGAGGGATGTTCTCACTCTGCCCAGATGCTGGGGGACTGGCAGCCACACAGCCACAAAGAGAGGGTAGGCCCCTTGTCCCTGACGCATGGGCCAGGGCTAGGGTGCCAGGCCAGATGAGAGGCTGGTCCAGAGGCCCATCCCTGTGGAGCCCTGAGCCCCATGAGCCCCAAACAAAAGGAGTCAGAGTTTAGGGACCTGGTCCCCACACCCTCCAGAAGCTCTCTAAGAAAGATGAGGCAGAGGGATCTTCAGCCCTGGGGATATGGAGGCCCTCTCCCAGGTCAAGGCCAGAGGGTAGGCCTGGGCCCCCATGCTTCTCCTCCACTCAGATGCCCCACATGCCCCTACCTCTCCTGTTCTGATCCCCAGCCACTGCCCTGGGCTCCTCCACTCATGCACTGGAACTAGCCTGCTCATGATCTCTTCTCCTTGCTAACTGTGCCTCAGTTTCCCCATCTATAAAATGAGGGTGACGATAACAACAGGGCAATTTTCTGAGTGCTTTACACATACTCATGCTGAGTTGTTTAATCCCTACAACAACCTGGTGGGGTAGTAACTCTCGTTATGTCTCCCTGACTACCAATAATAAGTAGAATCATGGAAGTTATACTAGATACCTAGTTCATACAGTCGTGGAGTAAATGAATTAATGCATGTTACAAAACAAAAAACAAAAAAACTCTGGGCCAGGCACAGTGGATCACACCTGCAATCTCAGCACTTTGGGAGGCCGAGGTAGGTCACAAGGTCAGGAGTTCAAGACCAGCCTGGCTAAGATGGTGAAACCCTGTCTCTGCTAAAAATACAAAAATTAGCCAGGTGTGGTGATAAGTGCCTGTAATCCCAGATACTCGGGAGGCTGAGGCAGGAGAATCGCTTGAACCCAGGAGGCGGAGGTTGCAGTGAGCCAAGATGGCACCACTGTACTCCAGCCTGGGCAACAGAACAAGACCAACTCTTGGCCAGGCACAGTGACTCACGCCTATAATCTCAGCACTTTGGGAGACTGAGGCGGTCAAATAACCTGAGGTCAGGAGTTCAAGACCAGCCTGACCAACATGGTAAAACCCCATCTCTACTAAAAATACAAAATTAGCCAGGCATAGTGGTGCATGCCTGTAATCCCAGCTACATAGGAGGCTAAGGCAGGAGAATTGCTTGAACCCAGGAGGCGGAGGTTGCGGTGAGCCAAGATTGCCCCATTGCACTCCACCCTGGGCAAAAAGAGCGAAACTCCGTCTCAAAAAAGAAAAAACAAAACAAAACAAACAAACTCTGGAACAGCTTGGAACACCGCTGATACTCAGTACATTCTAGCTGGGGTTTTTTTTTGACCCAGCCCCCCTGCCAACACCTTTCCCCCAAATCTGACCTCCAGTCCCACCAAACTTTAGGCACACACCTCCTCCCTTACCCTAATCGCCTTTCCCCTACTTTCCCCCACCTTTCTTCTCTGTGTCCCAGGACCTGGCACAAACGGGTGCTTAATACATGTTTGGGAATGAATGAGGAGGGTTTTGGAAGGAGGCTGGCTGAAGGGATTATTTGATGCTCATCCGCCCTCTGGTGGTCATCATGGGCATTTCAGGCCTTGGCTCAGCGTTTAAAACAGGAAGGTGGCCAGACAAGGTAGCTCATGCCTGTCATCCCAGTGCTTTGCTTTGGGAGGCTGAGGCAGGGGGATCGCTTGAGCCCAGGAGTTCATGAGCAGCGTAGGGAACATAGTGAGACCCCTCCCCTGCAATTTCTACCAAAAAAATTTTTAATTAGCCACGTGGCCGGGTGTGGTAGCTGACTCCTGTAGTCCCAACTAGTTGGGAGGCTGAGGCGAGAGAATCACTGGAGGCTAGGAGGCTGCCGCAAGTCATGAACTGTGATGGCGCCACTGCACTCCAGCCTGGGTGACAGAGTGAGAGCTTGTCTCAAAAATAATAATAATAGTAACTAAAATGGGAGGGCAGGCTGAGGGCGGTGGCTCATGCCTGTAATCCCACCACTTCGGGAAGCCAAGGGGGGGGAGCAGATCATCTGAGGTCTGGAGTTCGAGACCAGCCTGGCCAACATGGTGAAACCCTGTCTCTACTCAAAAGACAAAAAAAATAGCCGGGTGTGGTGGCGTGTGCCTGTAGTCCCAGCTACTTGGGAAAATGAGGCAGGAGGCTTGCTTGAACCCGGGAGGTGGAGGTTGCAGTGAGCCGAGATCTCACCATTGCACTCCAGCCTGGGTGACAGAGTGAGACTCTGTCTCAAAAATAATAAATACATAAAAATAAATAAATAAAATGGGAGGACAGAAGGCAGAAGACAGGCAGGGCCCCGGAAGGTGGGTGGCAGCCACCCGAGGACAGAGTCTGCAGCCCAGGAGCCCGAGCCCAGGGCTTAGGCCCTGCATGTCTGAGGGACTGCAGGGATTTTCAGCTCCTGAGCCAGCTCCTCCTTTCTTCCCCTTCTCTCTGAGATCCCCTTTTATGTGTGTGTGTTTGTGTGTCTGTGTGTATTGTGTGTGCATATGTCTGTGTCTCTCTGTGTCTGTGTGTGTGCTTGTCATTGTGAGCTGAACTGTGTGCCCAAGAGGCCAAGTGTTCAACTGTGTCTGCACAGATGGCGGCAGCAGGTTTTGTCTTTGGAAGATGTATGTGTGGGTGGAGCCCTGTGTGATTGAGCCCACATTCACGGATGTGTCCCCTGCTTGTGCATGGCTGTCACCAGGAACCTGTCTGGGTCTGAGAATGCTGGAGCTCAGCCTGCCAGTAAGCCGAGAGTGGGCCACAACCTGTCACTGGAACTTTCTGGATCTTGGTTCACTCAATGGTGTCTAGGTGTCCGTGGTCTAGAAGGACCAGTACCCAAACCCTGAGTCTTGTACACATCTTGCTGTTGGCAGGTGTCAGGGCCCCTGGGTGCCTGTGTGTGCTGCTTGGGGGAAAGCTGGGTCCTCCCTTCCTGTTTCTCATGTGTACGCGTTCCCTGTGTTCCAGCTGCATTTGCGGAGCACGCACTGTGCACGCTTCTGGGGTAAGGAGTTGCACATCCTCGTTCATGAACATCTCATGAGTATACTTGTGGCTCTCTAGTTACTTGGCCAGGTCATCTTCCTGTGCACAGGCAGGCTTGCATAAGAGCAAAGAGCTAAAGGCTGGGTGCGGTGGCTCACGCCTGTAATCCCAGCACTTTGGGAGGCTAAGGCGAGTGGATCACGAGGTCAGGAGATCGCAACCATCCTGGCTCACACAGTGAAACCCCATCTCTACTAAAAATACAAAAAAATTAGCCGGGCGTGGTGGTGGGCGCCTGTAGTCCCAGCTACTCAGGAGGCTGAGGCAGGAGGATGGTGTGAACCCGGGAGGCGGAGCTTGCAGTGAGCCGCAATCACACCACTGCACTCCAGCCTGGGCAACACAGCGAGACTCCGTCTCAAAAAGAAAATAAAAGAGCAAAGAGCTGGGAGGCAGACATGTTTGAGTTCAAGTTCAGGCTTCGTCTAGCTGTGTGATTCTAGACAAATGATTTAACTTCAGCCTCAGTCTCCTCATCTGCTGAATGGGGAGAATAAGTACCTACCTCCTAGGCTGTTGTGAGAAGTAAATGAGACGAGGGACGGAAAGCCTTGAGTATGGTGACAGGCACACAGAGGCAAGTAATACATGATGGTGGTTACTGGTGCATTTCTGGCTTCGAGCTGGGCCTCTGGGCTGTTTCCTGTCCCCATATCTCTGTGTCCTGTGACCCATGACACATGGCAGAGTGTGTCATTCTAAACCCTGCCTCAGCTTTAGAATGGCTGCAAGCAGTTCCCCGCAGCCTGCTAAGAATACTTTATGACACCTGGGCTGCAAAGCCGCTGGCTTCCTATAGACGCAAATCCACATACAGGTGGTCTGATTCTCCAAATCCCAAATCAGAACACCTGGGCCCACCAGGGAACTGTATTTACGGGACGGAAGCAGCGAGCTGTTTGCATTGAGTCTTTACCGGCCTCCCCAGTTTCTGGCCTTGGTGCATTTGGCCACCTGGGGGAGCCCATGTGCCCTTCGGTCAGAGGGTAGAGGGGCCGTGTGTGAGGGGAGGGATGCCAGGAGTCCAGAGGGGTTTGCAGGCTGAGGGGCCATCCCTTCTGGAGTCAGGCCAGGAGTTAACCCACCTGCTGCCAGCCCAAAGCTCTGGGTGGAGATGCCCAGGGTGGGGTACGGTTGAGGAGATTCGTCCTCCTTAGGACCAGTGGCAGCAGACAGAACACGGTGTTCCGTGCAAATGGCCGAGGCCTTCCAAACGTGCCCGCCCCTTGCTCGGAAGAGTAATGCGCTCAGCTGTGTGGGAATGTGTGCGGCTGCTTGGGTCACTGGGACTCCCAGATCAGCCCAAATGCCTGCTGACCTATGAAGCCCTCTGCAAACCTCTCATTGTGGCTGAAAGCACTGGTGCCAGAGTCCACTGGGCAAAGCTCAGCCCCCACAGCGTGCAGCAGCTACCTGGACGTGTGCCTGTAAGTCCTCACAGGACCTGGAGGCCAATTCCACGGTACCAAACTCACTTTACGCTTGAGGAAACCAAGGCCATCCAGCTGGTACACAGTGAGGCCTCTTTGCACCCAGGGTGCCCTATGCCAGCGCTCGTTCCCAGCCTCCTCACTTCCACTCTCAGAGGCAGAGTGCTAGCCCAAGGCCCAGGTAGAAAGAGGGGCCTGCGGTGAGGACAGGAGAGCAGAGAGGCAGGCCCGGAGAAATGGGCACCCATGGAGCGGAGAAGAGGAGGGCTCAAAAGACATGGACATGGAGCCAGGTAGGTGTGTGGTTGGTTGGGTTGGCTGGACCGGACTCTGCAGAAGATCCTTGGAACAGCCGCAGGAGGCCAGGAACAAGGAAGGGAGGAGGAGGTGCACATGGGGTGTGGGCATCTCTTTCTTTTTTTTTTTTTTTTTTAGTTGGTGTCTCGCTCTGTTGCCCGGGCTGGAGTGCAGTGCCTGATCTCAGCTCACTGCTAAGCCCGCCTCCGGGAGCTTGAGCGCTATTTTTCCTGCCTCACGAGTAGTTGGGGATCAGCAGGCTCATCTCGCTCCGGCGTTTTGTATTTTTGTGAGACGGGTTCATCGGTGTTCGCTTTGCGGATTTGTCTTCCGACTGCGGATCATCTGCTCAGTGCGTTGACAGGTTTGAGTTCGACCGCTACCGGCCGCATCTCTTCTGCTAGCGTGGCGGGGTCAGCGCGGTGGCTCACGCCTATAATCCCAGCACTTTGGGAGGCCGAGGTGGGCGGATCACTTGAGGTCAGGAGTTTGAGACCAGCCTGGCCAACATGGCGAAACCCATCTCTACTGAAAATACCAAAAAAATTAGCCGGGCATGGTGGTGGGTGCCTGTAATCCCAGCTACTTGGAGGCTGAGGCAGGAGAATCACTTGAACCCGGGAAGTGGAGGTTGCAGTGAGCCGGGATCTTGCCACTGCACTCCAGCCTAGGCGACAGAGCAAAACTCCATCTGAAAAAAAATATAAATATATACACACACACACACACACACATATATGTATATGGAGGCTGTGAAGTCAGGGAAGCAGGAGGGAGGTGGGCTGGAGCATCTCGTGTGAACACAGGAGGGACCTGGAAGACCCAACAGGAGGGACAAATGGAGTCGGCGCCAGCACAGTGGTGGAGCCTGGCTGGGAGGGGTCAGTCACACCTCTGTTTCCTCACTGAGGATTGGGATTGGGAGGCGTTTGCCGGTGAGAGGCAGGAAGTGGGATGCCTTGGGGCGGGGGTCGAGGGTCGGGCCCTCTTTTCCCTGCTGGATGGGAGGAGGAGGAGCCTAAGAGGAAGGGTGGGGAAGGGGAGGGAGCAGGGATTTCCTAGTGGCCCAGGGCTGGGGGGACTTGGAAGTGAGAACCCTGGTGGAGGCTTCAGTGCCCAGAGTCAGTGCCTCAGGAGGGGCCATGCCTTTCAGGGACCAGGTTCTAGGGTCCCAAGGATGGGCCGGACCTTCTAGACCCAGCCTCCCAGATCTGAGGCTCCTCCCCGCATGCCTCCTTCCTCCAAGGCTCTGACCAAGCTCTTAGGGGAGATTTCAAGGACCCTCAAGAACCAGGGCTCAGTGATTTTGGTGGAAAACAAGGTCTGCCCTGAAATCAGATCGTCGGTTCCTGCCCAGGGTCTGAAAGGGCTTTCAGACTGTCAGGTGGGGCCTGGGCTAGGGTGATTTTGGTGCCTCCAACAGACCAGAGGGAAGCAGCTTGCTGGTGGGCCCTCCCTCTCCATCTGTCCTCAGGCCAGGACCCTCCCTTTCAGGCCTCCTGTTTCTCGTATCCCTTTCCCTGAACGTTCCCAGATTCACCTGAGTCTCATGGTGTGCAGGGGGTGCTCTGGACCCATCTCATTCCACTCAGCCCTGAGCCAGGTGCCCCTGCCATGCACTCCTAGGGGAGCTGGGCCTGAGGGCGGCCCTGCCTGCTGATATTGGGAAGCCCCTCCCTGGCCGTGCAGCCCGGGGACAGATGGCCCACTCCCACCCTGTCTGCTCCTCAGTAAACCCCCGTGGGGGCCCCTCGACTCCTCCTTGTGGCCTCCCCAGTCTCCCCCTCACATTCTGAGAAGCAGTGAGCTGAAAGAGACAACATCTGGGGCTCCCCAGGGCCCCTGTGGCCCAGCTGTCTGCCACCCACAGCCTCAGGGGACTGCTACCCACCCAGTACTGGAGTCACCCTGCTCAGCATCCTTTGAGGCAGGGTCCCAAGCTTAGCTCCCTCCCGGCCTAGGATCTTTCCCAGGTGCAGTGGCTCACGGCTGTAATCCCTGCACTTTAGGGGGCCTAGGCGGGTGGATTACCTGAGGTCAGGAGTTCGAGACCAGCCTGGCCAACATGATTAAACCCCGTCTCTACTAAAAATACAAAAAATTAGCCGGACATGGTGGCGGGCACTTGTAATCTCAGCTACTCAGAAGGCTGAGGCAGGAGAATGGCTTGAATCCAGGAGGCGGAGGTTGCTGTGAACCAAGATCGCACCACTGCACTCCAGCCTGGTCGAGAGAATGAGACTCCGTCTCGACCAAAAAAACAAACAAAAAAAACAGCTCTGTGGGCCTGGTTCACCACCCTGCAGTGGTCCCTGTGATGGAGGCGGGGGAGGGATTCCCAGCCAGCTCCTCAAAGGTCAGCCCACATCAGCCCCTAGACACACAGGGCCGCCTCAGCCCCAGACTGAAAGTCTGCCCTGAGCCTGGGGAAACAGACCTCACTGCCGGTCTGTGGGATGACTCCACTCAGGACAGGAGCGATTTCAGGAAAGGCAGAATGCTGTGAGTTCCCTCGGGCAGGGGCCGAGGGCTCACAGCGGCTCCGAGGAGAGAGGGCTGACTGCTCAGCTGGGTCCTGCCCCACAGGTTAGTGCTGCTATGTTCCATCAGGTGCCCAGCCCACTCCTCTCTCGAGGACACCCAGGGACCCCGCCATGAGCACTCTTTTCGGCATCTGGGTGTGGCTGGCCCTTGTCAGTAGAGAAGGAACAAACAACTGAGTGATTTGCATATGGGGCCGTTTGCATTTCGCACCCAGGCTCTGGTCCTGACCTCTGGTCCTGCCCGCTCAGCTCAGCTGGCTCAGGTGGCCCACGCTCTCCGAGGCAGAAAAATTAGATGCCGGCTGGCAGAGCTGGGACCGAGCACTGGGGGCCGGCTGGCAGAGTGACCTGTCCCAGGCTCTCCAGCCAGTAAGGGCCGCCGGACTCTGTCCTGGGACCCCAGGGCTCTTTCAGGACACACAGCCTGCCTTGGGCGGGACTGCAGGTGTGTTCCGGGGCGCTCCCTGAGGCCTGGGATGGTAGCCGGGGGTCTCCAGCCCGACGGCTGGGCCTAGGAGGCAGTTCCTCAGACCAGCCACTGCTACAAGCCACAATTTCTGCAGGAAGGAGGGCAAGGTGGGCGCCTGCCTGCCTCTGCTTGGAGTCAGCAGTGCAGGTCTGGGTGTGGGGCCAACTCTCCTTGGCACATCTAGGCCGGCGCTTTCTCAGGCCCGACCAGCCCTTGTGGTGTGGGAGCTGAGCTGGTATCTTCCTGGAGCTGGGCTGAGCCGACCACCTTCTGCTGGGACATAGCTGGTGTCCGCTGACCTGACAGGCCTTGGGAGCCTTTGGGCAGTAAACCCTCCTCCTAGAGTCTTCCTTTCCTTTTCAGTGTGGGGCAAATTTTATCTTCCTTTGACTTCCAGCACGGACAGAGGGGTTTCCTGTCTGTCACAATGATCCCCAATGGGACTCAGCAGGAGCAATGGCCCTGACCCACCCCATCCCCTCCCATTCCCCTCCACCCAACCCTGCCTGAGCCTCTGTGGCCACCAGGTGGTTTTGTTGAGGGACGTTGCCACAAAACCCCTTCAGGCGAGGAAAACCTCTGTGGTTTTCCAGAGGCCCCAGTTCCTTCCTGGGATAGTCTGGACCTCACTCCTCCTGCCTTTGGACTACAAGTTCAGGTCGAGCCTGGTCTTAGCCAGAGCCTCCTCCCTGCCCTTCATCAGATCTGCAACCTGTGTGGCCGGGGCGGTGCCTCACGCCTGTAATCCCAGCGCTTTGGGAAGCCAAGGCGGGTGGATCACCTGAGGTCAGGAGTTCAAGACTAGCCTGGCCAACATGGTGAAATCCTGTCTCTACTAAAACTACAAAAATTACCAGGCATGGTGGCGGGCGCCTGTAATTCCAGCTACTTGGGAGGCTGAGGCAGGAGAATCACTTGAACCTGGGAGGCGGAGGTTGCAGTGAGCTGAGATGGCATCATTGCACTCTGGCCTGGGCAACAAGAGCGAAACTCCGTCTCAAAAAAAAAAAAAAAATCTGCAACCTGTGGGCTGGGGTGAGAAGGGTCAATCTGACCTGGCCCCTCATGGCAGAAGGGACGAGGAAGACCCAGAGTCCAGTCTGCCAGCCACCAGCCTGCGGCAGTTCCCTACCTCCTTGCCCTCGGGAGTCAGTCAGCAAACACTTATCAACCCAGAACTGTGTGTACACAACTACCTCATGCCTGTGCGACTCTGTGGGCCAGCAAAGCTGAGCCACAGTGCCTGGAAGCCCTGGGGCCCAGGGACTCCTCCACCCACAGTCAGACACCTGCTGATTACTTGGTTATGGTCTCTCAGCTTGGGGTCTCTCAGCTTGGGGACTAGGAGACCCCCAATGCCAGGTCTTGCTCGCTGAGAAAACCAAGCAAGGGGCACACTCTGGCATCTTCTTCCCCCACAACGAGACTGTTGGCCCCTTGAACAGGTTCCACCTAGGAGGGCCTGGGGCTGCCCTCTTCCAGTGTATGGTACCATTGCCATACACTGGAGCCCCATGCTTTACTAAAACTCTGGAAGTTAAAGTTCTATCTCTGCTGCACAAAGGACCAGGCTGGGGCTCAGAGAGATGCAACCATGGCGTAATGCTGAAATAAGCCCTCGCGGGGCAGGCTATGTGGACAGCAGCACGAAGTGCACCCTGAGGGGTGACATGCCCCACTCCATTTCTGTGCCGTTCAGGACAGCCCTAGAAAACTGAGTTCACTGCAGAGGCCCACTGCTTAAAAGAATTCTGCAGCCTGAGGCTAGGAGTGGTGGCTCAGGCCTGTAATCCCAACGCTTTGGGAGGCTGAGGCGGGCAGATCACGAGGTCAGGAGATCAAGACCATCCTGGCTAACACCTTGAAACCCCATCTCTACTAAAAATACAAAAGCAAAAAAAATTAGCTGGGCGTGGTGGTGGGCGCCTGTAGTCCCAGCTAATCGGGGAGCTGAGGCAGGAGAATGGCGTGAACCCGGGAGGTGGAGCTTGCAGTGAGCCGAGATCATGCCACTACACTCCAGCCTGGGCGACAGAGCGAGACTCCATCTCAAACAAAACAAAACAAAACAAAACTCTGCAACCTGCATGTGGTAGAAGGGTGGGAAGGATGAAGAATATTCTGGAAACCCTGTCTGTCATATGTGGGATGGTGTGAAAAGCTGGTGCTGTACTGCCCAGAGTAGATGACTGCAAGGCGGCACCATGGCTAACATTCAGTATTGCTTCATCAGTCATTCGACAGCATAAGCATTGAACACTGCTACATCCCAGCTCTGTGTGAAGTGGTGGGATGCAGCGGGGAGCAAACCACCCTGTAACTCTGCTTTCATAGAACACACAGTCAGAACAAGGACCATGAGGGCAGATGCTGAAGAAGGAAAAATTTAATTCCATATGAGACAGAACACACCCGCCGGGTGTGGTGGCTCACACCCATAATCCCAGCACTCTACCAAGGCAGAAGGATCACTTGAGACTAGGAGTTCAAGACTGGCCTGGGCAACATGGCAAAACCCTGCCTCTGTAAAAATACAGAAATCAGTCGGGCATGGTGGCACACACCTATAGTCCCAGCGACTTTGGGGTGGAGGTGGGGGATTGAGGCAGTAGGATCGCTCCAGCCCAGGAAGTCGAGGCTGCAGTGAGCCATGATCATGCCACTGCAATCCAGCCTGGGTGACAAAGAGAGACCCCATCTCAAAAACAAGAAACAAAACAAAAGCATACCAAGGTAGCGAGTTCCCCGCCGCTGGAAGCAATCCAGGAAGCAGTAGAAGAGGTTTCTGCTTTGGGTAGTTGGGTTGAATGAGATGACCACTAAGGTGCCTTTGAACCCGAGGTTTGGCCAGTTTATCAGCATCTGGATTGTGAAGTGTCTGATGTTTCTCCATCTACCGTCTACAGATTCCTGAGACCTCCCCCAGTATGGAAAGAGAATCTTAAAACTGAAGAGTCTATACACTGATGTATTAACTGGATTCTCTACTTCAGCTCTGGGATCCTAGTGTACTGCAGAAGACTGGGTCTCGAACTGGGGGGCTTGAATCCTACCCATTCCCACTGAATCAGAATGGGGCAAGTTGGGCTGGGGCCAATGGAGCTCTGAGGCAGGAGGTGACTTTCCCAGTGTCAGGTGGTAAGGGTAGTGGCTGGGAGGAAGGCAATTTAGAGATGGATGTCCCTTGACCGAGGGACTAAGGACGGACCCCGGAGAGCCGAGTATCAAGGGGCTGTGTAAGAAAAGATAGGAGTCACAGAGCCAGCTGGCAGCCAGGCCCAGCAGGCTCTTCCCCTCAGCCCAGTGGGGGTAGTGCTGGCGGTGCTGGCATGCCAAGGCCTCCTGGACCAGGGTTAACTTTCGGAATCAGCCTCAACCTATACTCCCTGAAATCAGACCAATTCAAGATGCACTGGAGTGAGCACAGTTCTTTTTTTTTTTTTTTTTGAGATGGAGTCTCGCTCTGTCGCCCAGGCTGGAGTGCAGTGGCGCGATCTCGGCTCACTGCAAGCTCCGCCTCCCGGGTTCACGCCATTCTCCTGCCTCAGCCTCCCGAGTAGCTGGGACTACAGGCGCCCACAACCGCGCCCGGCTAATTGTTTGTATTTTTAGTAGAGACGGGGTTTCACCGTGGTCTCGATCTCCTGACCTTGTGATCCGCCCGCCTCGGCCTCCCAAAGTGCTGGGATTATAGGCGTGAGCCACCGCGCCCGGCCGTGAGCACAGTTCTTACTGGAGCCCCATTTAAAAATATCCTGGCCAGGCGCGGTGGCTCATGCCTGTAATCCCAGCACTTTGGGAGGCCAAGGCAGGCGGATCACCTGAGGTCAGGAGTTCGAGACCAGCCTGGCCAACATGGCGAAACCCCATTTCTACTAAAAATACAAAAATGCCAGGCGCAGTGGCTCACACCTGTAATCTCAACACTTTGGGAGGCCGAGGCGGGCGGATCACCTGAAGTCAGGTGGTCAAGACCAGCCTGACCAACATGGAGAAACCCCATCTCTACTAAAAATACAAAATTCGCTGGGTTGGTGGCATGTAGCTATAATCCTGGCTACTCGGGAGGCTGAGGCAGGAGAATCGCTTGAACCTGGGAGGTGGAGGTTGTGGTGGGCCAAGATTGCGCCATTGTGCTCCAGCCTGGGCAGCAAGAGCGAAACTCTGTCTCAAAACAAACAAACAACAACAACAACAAAAACAAAAATTAGCTAGGTGTGTTTCAAAAAACAACAGTACAAAAACAAAAATTAGCCGAGTGTAGTGGCAGGTGCTTGTAATCCCAGCTACTCGGGAAGCTGAGGCAGGACAATGGCTTGAACCCAGGAGGCAGAGGTTGTAGTGAGCTGAGACCGCTCCATTGCACTTCAGCCTGGGTGACAGAGTGAGACTCTGTCTCAAAAAAAAAAAAAGCCACAAAACGACAAAATACATATCCCATGGGGAACCCTCCCTGTCAGAGATTCAAATCTGCTTTAAAGGCTGTCACCTTGGAGAAATGACACTGGCCTGCAGAAGCTAGGGCAGTTCGGGGGTCTGAGTAGGCACCCCAGAGGATCAGGGCTGGGGTGTGCTGACCGGGCTCTGGACAGCGGGGGTGCCCCTGAGGTCACTGTCCTAGGCCCCGAGAGCGAGTGCAGGGACCATGGAGCCTTGCTTTGCTGTGGGAGGCAGCTATGCTGTGTCTCCCAGGTTTTTTCTTTTCTTTCTTTTCCTTTCCTTTCTTTCCCTCCCTCCCTCCCTCCTTTTCTTTCTTTCTTTCTCTCTTATTTTTGAGATAGGGTCTTGTTTTGTTGGTTAGGCTGGAGTGTAGGGGTGTGATCTCGGCTCTCTACAGCCTTGAACTACTAGGCTCAGGTGATTCTCCCGCCTCAGCATCCAGAGTAGCTGGGATCACAGGCGCGCACTGTCACACCTGGCTAATTTTTTCTGTAGAGACGGGGTCTCACCGTGTTGGCCAGGTTGGTCTCAAACTCCTGGGCTCAAGCAATCTGCCCCCTTCAACCTCTCAAAGTGCTGGGATTACAGGGCGGGAGCCCCGGCGTTGTTGGCTGTTTTGCTTTCAGCGCTCATGGAAGGCTAGCACCTGCGGCAGGCCTGGGAACAGAGGGAGCTGCATTTCCAGAGACGCAGCTCCTCCACTTCCCACCCCGGGCCGTCCCTCCCATGAGTCACCCTGTTATCCCCCCCACCGCCAAATATAGCTCCCAAGGCCTGCCGGAAACAAAGGGAGTAGCATCGTGCCTGGTGCTGGGTGGGGGGCAGTGCGGGAGGCGCACCCTGAGGCTAGGGGCCTGCCCGCCCACCCCCTTCCTGTCCCGGGGCTGGGGTCTCTGCTGTACCTCTAATCTCACAGGGTCTCCTGCAAACACAGGGGGAATTTGGGGAAACATCCCATAGAGAAGCAGTGACCACTTCCTCCTAGGGGATGTGGACCACTCCAGGGGACAAAGAGCAGGCGGGGGTCCTTTCCTCCCCAAGATGAGGCCAGGATCCTGTTGGGCAGGGGCTCTGCTTCTGCGATCACCCAGGGTGTGTCCGGCCCGGGCCCTCCCCAGCAGCCTCTAGGGCGCCGCCCGGGCACTCAGAGCCACCACATAAGGAAATGTTTGTGCCTCGGGGGCCGGGCAGTGGCTCCACACGCGTCCTCCCTCCCTCTCTCCCCGCCCAGGCTGCCTCCCAGATGGCCTGGTCTGGGGCAGTTGGACCCAGGAGGAACCGCCCTGAGGCCAGGGGTGGGGAATCGGCCCAGCCTCCAATTCACCTCAGGCTTCATCTGAGGACAAGGCAGGGAGAGGGCCGGATGTGGGGCGTGAGGGCCACACTCGGTGGTCCTCCTGCTGCGCCGCCTCAGGGGACACCCTGCCTGGCTTTGCTTGTGCTGGCCGGAAATCTCCCCTTACTCCCCAGCAACACAAGCTGCCTGTGCAGCAGGAGGGAGGGTAGGACACATCGGAGACCACCGGGCTCGGCGATTGGGCTTTGAGATCTTGGAGCTACCACACCCAGGAGACTAGGAGTTGGGGGTGGCTGGGAGGGATCTACTCCATGCAGAGCTCCCACCCGCCCGGCCCAGTGTTTCCCCTGGGAGCCCAGGGCAGCCTTACTTCTCGGGGTTGTAACTAGGCATCCTGACTCCCCGCAGCCACCGCTTACATGGGAAACATTTTATAACCTGCTTTCTGGCGGGCAAGGCCAGGCTCCCATGGGCTACCTTCCTTCTGAAGTTTTCCATTCAATTATTTACACGAGCCCGCAGACCTCTGCAGGAAGTCGGCAGGCACAGGAGGGCATTTATTCTTCTGCTGTCTCATTTGTGGAGGGACCTCCCCTTCTCTTGAATGTGGCTCCTTTGGAGGTCAGAGGCTGAGGACGGTGGCATCATCTAAATCCCTGTTGTTTACTCTTGAGGGCCAGAGCATTCCCCACCGGGTGTTTCCCAGGCACAGACCCCTTGCCCAGCATGGCATTCAGAGGGGGCAGCTCCAGCCGTCTGCTCAGGAGTGGGGTGGCATGGAGAGCTGCCTCTGGAGCCCTGTGCTGAAGGAGAGGACCCTTGAGGGAGAAGGACATCACCCAGGTCCTGGGGCCTTTGGAGAAAGTAGGAAACCTGCCTGTTCTACAGGAGATGAGACCACCTCACCTACTTCGAAGGATGCCCTTGTTTAGAGCAGATCTCAGAATTGGTGCCCTGAGGGCTCCAGGCCTTGGCCCTGCTGGTAGATTAAAGTGGCACAACCTGCCCTGACGCCTGAGTGTCACAGCAACAACAGCTACATGGCTAGACACTGGCCCCTTCACCCCACCTCCCAGGGGGGCACAGCTCCCCAGATATGGTGCTGAGGGAGGTCAGTGGGATGGCCCCACCATGGCCTCCCTGCAGACTGCTCTGCACTGAGGACTGTCCCCATCCCCTTCCGGGGAGGGTCTCAACTGGTGTCCCAGAGAGTGCAGTCAACTCCCTGTTACTCCCAGAAGCAGGGCCTGGGGGCCATGCTCAGGACTGGAGAGGAAGGCAGTGCCTGGCAAGGTCACTCCCTTGGTGAGGAGAAGGGCCTGCCACCATCCAATCCCCACCTTCTCTGTTTTAATTCAAGATGCACGGGACGGGGCTGGGTGGGGGGAGGGGTGAAGGCAGGCCCAGGTGCAGACTTTCTGCATCACTGCATCTAGTGGAAAGAAGCTGTTTGTCTGCTTCTGGACCCTCGTGTCCTGGGACTTGGGTCTCTATGTTCCTTACAGGCAGGAACTGCTCCACGGCTCTATCTCTAGTCCAGACACAGGCCTAACAGAGCATGTGCTCAGAAAGTATCCTTTGGGTGACAGAAAAAAAGCCTTCATTTCCATTTCAGATAAAGATCTGGTCTGGGCTGGGCGCGGTGGCACACGCCTGTAATCCTAGCGCTTTGGGAGGCTGAGGCGGGAGTATCACCTGAGGTCAGGAGTTCAAGACCAGCCTGGCCAACAAAACCCCGTCTCTACTAAAAATACGAAAGAACTAGTCAGGCGTGGTAGCATGTGCCTGTAATCCCGAAATTGCGCCTCTGCACTCCAGCCTGGGCAATAAAGCGAGACTCTCTCTCATAAAAAAAAAAAAAAAAAAACTCTGGCCTAGGACGGGCGCATTGGCTAGTGCCTGTAATCCCAGCACTTTGGGAGGCTGAGGCGGGTGGATCACTTGACGCCAGGAGTTCAAGACCAGCCTGGCCAACATGGTGAAACCACATCTCTACTAAAAATACAAAAATTAGCCAGGTGTGGTGGTGCATGCCTGTAATTCCAGCTGCTCAGCATGAGGCATGAGAATCGCTTGAACCCAGGTGGTGGAGGTTGCAGTGAGCTGAGATCATACCCCTGCACTCCAGCCTGGGCAAGAGAACAAGGCTCTGTCTCCAAAAAAAGGAAAAAGAAAAAAGATCTGGCCTACAGCAAAACGGCTGTACTGCAAAGTGTGTGAAGTGGCCCCTGCTCCCTCATGAGACATGTTCCAGTAAGCTGGGGACAGACACACTGGAGACCTCGTGGAGAGGGATTCTCGATGGAACCGTAGATACTTCAGGGGAGAGGTTTTCCGTGAGCACGACTGGAGAGTATCTGTAACCATAAACACAGGACGGGCCAGGCGCGGTGGCTCACATCTGTAATCCCAAGCACTTTGGGAAGCTGAGGCAGGCGGATCACCTGAGGTCAGGAGTGCATGAACCCAGGAGACAGAGGTTGCAGTGAGCCCACACAGTGCCAACTGCACTCCAGCCTGGGCGACAGAGACTCCGTCTCAAAAAAAAAAAAAAAAAAAATCTGAGGTGACTAGGCCGCTGAGGGAGAGACAAGGAGGGCCTCACCAGGGGACCTCAGCAGCCACGCCAGCTCCGATGCTTGCCATCCCGCGTGTCTGGGACAGGTCCTCTGTGCCGCGGCGTCTCCCTCCATTTCCACCAGCAGAGGTACTGTTCTTATGCAGGCAGCCTGCCCAGGCCTTTAATGGCAGTGCAGCGCTGGAGCCTGCAGTCCGAGTCCCTCCCCCCAGGAAGAGGCCTGTGCTCCACACAGAAGCCACGAGGAGCAGCCGCCCGCGAAGGTGTCAACAGTGGGGCACCGGGCTCTGCCCCCAGGCCCTAACTGCTTCTCCCCACTGCTCCCCGGGCAGGCCAGGCCCTGCGAGCTCTCACTTCAGAGCCTGCCCAAGTCTTCTGCCCCCTGACCCTCACCAACAGGTCCCCTTTCCCCACGCACTCTCCTCCCCATCACCTGCCTCCTCTGCTTCCACCCAACGTCCTCTCAAATGAGACAGAAGGCCTCCCCAAACAGTCCTGGGCCATTACCCCATTCCCTCTACCCCATGCCCTAGTCTCGGCGCACGGCTTCCTCCAGGCCGCTTCCCCTGTCATTGGCGAGCCATGCGCCTCCTTCACAGCGGCCTCGGGTTGTCCTTAACTGCCTATTTCTACGCGTTTCTCCCACTGGTTTCACGCTGAGTCACTATCACCGCGTGCCCCCAAGTGCAAAGTTGGGTCCAGGGCAGGAGCCCAAATATCGGTGAAGAACGAACGAAAGAATGGTTAAAAATTGCTTGGGGTGGCCGGCAGGTTACGCTTTGCATGTAAACTGGGCAAGTGCAAATGAATCCAAAACAGGCCGGAAACAGGATCGTGTTCGTGGGCCACAGACAGCGGAAGTGGGGCTTGCACTCGCGGGTCCACGTACATCCCCGGGCCACGCAAACAGCGGCTCCTGTGAACCCCCCGATTCCTGAATGCACGTGTCCGTGCACACCTGGACCTGTGCAAACACAAATGCGGACACTGTCGGGTCCAAGTACATCCTCGAGGTCGTGCACATACGAAAACGTGGAAACCCGCGGGTTCGTACATGCCAGAGTTTGGGTGTGCGTGCTAGGGAGTGTAAGTAAGGGTATGTGCACACTTCTGAGGCTGTGCATACACAGAAAGGCGCATGCCTCAGGGTCCTGCACACACAAGGACGTGCACACCCCCGAGGCCAACCTGCAGACCCTTCTGGAGGAGGCAGAGGCGCCCAATTCCCCCCATACTTGGGCACCGCCGCAGGCTCTAGGCGCCATCTTCGCTCCGCGGGCAGCAGAAGGACCTGCAGACAGCGAAGTCCCGGCGCTTGGGAATTTGTTGTGCCGACTTCCGGGCGTCCATCACGCGGAAGCCCCGCGCGCCAAGCTCAGGAGACGCGGCGGAGCATGAAATGGCGGGCGAGGGGCGGAGCGAAGGCGGAGCGACCGGGAGCCGCGCCCACTCTCGACTCCAGGCAGGGCGCACCGCCTGCCCCCTTGCGCAGGCGCACAGCACGGCGCGCGTTCCCGCGTTCCTTCCGACGCGCGCTAGGACACAAAGGGCTGGAGGGAAAGCACGGAACGCTGAAAACCTGCGGAGTGGCTCGTGGTCTGGAGCGGCCTGGAGCGGACTCTCAGGGTCGGAGCCGGGCTCGCCGGCACTGCTCTCGGGCGCAGGGTGGGGCGCGACACTGCACTGGTTCGCTCGCCCTCCCTCTCCAGCCGTAGCCGCCTCGCGGGCCGGGATAGACGCCCAGGACGCAGGCGCCGGCGGGCGGGTAGACCAGGCGACTCCATTTTCCCTCGCACGCTGTAATGGCGGAGCTGGGCGCTCTTACTCTGGTCGGGGAGGGGGGAACTCATCCGGGGAAGCCCGACGCGCTCGCTCCCCAAACTCTTTCCTTGGTGCGCGTGCTTAAAGCGGGCGGATGAAGCGTTCTGGAAAGTGCCTACACCTTTTGAGATGTGAATCTGAGTTTTTCATGGAAAAAGAAAAGACATACCCTTCCGCAAATTCATCCCCATAGTTTGCAACTTTATACTTCAAATTGGAGTTACGGGATTTGGAGGAGGCAAAAATAAGTTTAAAATTTTCCATTAAAGAGACGTTCCTGTAAAACAATGATCAAGAAAATGTTTAAAAGCAAACCTTAGCCGGGCGCGGTGGCTCACGCCTGTAATCCCAGCACTTTGGGAGGCCGAGGCGGGCGGATCACAAGGTCAGGAGATCGAGACCACGGTGAAACCCCGTCTGTACTAAAAATACAAAAAATTAGCCGGGCGCGGTTGTGGGCGCCTGTAGTCCCAGCTACTCGGGAGGCTGAGGCAGGAGAATGGCGTGAACCCGGGAGGCGGAGCTTGCAGTGAGCCGAGATCGCGGGAGGCGGAGCTTGCAGTGAGCCGAGATCGCGCCACTGCACTCCAGCCTGGGCGACAGAGCGAGACTCTGTCTCAAAAAAAAAAATAAATACATACCTTAGCCATAAAACTAATACAAGTTATTGGCACAAGTTTATTTTTGAGACGGAGTTTCGCTGTTGTGGCCCAGGCTGGAGTGCGGTGGCATGATCTCGGCTCACTACAACATCCGCTTCCCGCGTTCAAGCAATTCTGCGTCAGTCTCCTTAGGAGCTGGGACTACAGGCGCCCGCCACCACGCCCAGCAAATTTTTGTGTTTTTAGTCGAGAATGGGTTTCACCACGTTGGCCAGGATGGTCTCGATCGATTGACCTCATGATCTGCCCGCCTCAGCCTCCAAAAGTGCTGGGATTACAGGTGTGAGCCACCACACCCGGCCGGTAGAAATTTTTGAAAGAATGATAGCATTCACTTTCCGTTTGCGATATGCCAGGCCCTGTTTTAAGTGCACTAACTTTCATAACCAGGTGCAGGTGGGGGAACTGACACACAGAGATAAGTACAGAAGTACTTAAAGGACACGAAAGGACAAATAGTCCTTTCCACCTTCCAGTACAGCCACTGTCTGATTTAGTGGCATGGCTCCCGCCAGGGCTCTTCGGTGCGTTAGGAAGTTTGGTTCATGGTTTACATACATACTGGAGCAGTTTTTGCTTCTCCGGGAGAGCTGTGGTTGGGCAAATAGAAAACACTCAGCAGGCTCAGAGGAGCCCGTCAACTGCCAGTTTCTCACGGTCTCTGGGAGAGCTAGGTCCTGGCCAGTTGAGGGACCACGTTCAAAGGTTAGAATGTTAGTTATCTGGTGACCCGGGATCCAGAATGCACATAACTCATGTGATCAGGTCATGGGGTTGGAAAGAAAAGTATCCGTATTCCTCCCTCCCTCTTTTTTTTTTTTTTTCCTACAGGGTCTCAGTCAGCACATTGGCAGGTCACAATTGCCTGACTTTTAAGTTTCTGCAACTCTTTTGAGGATTATGAGGAACGGCATTTTTGCAAGTCAGAATGGGGTCAAGGTAGAAAGCAGAGGGCAGGGATCATTCGTCATTGATACCTGAAGCAGCTGAGACTTTAAGGTTACTAGTCTTGCCCAAATTAAACTAATAGTGGAGCAGAGATCCTTTATCCAAGTTGAGGTGTCTGACTTGCAACCTCAGTTTCCAAGTCCTCAGGGTCTATATGATATTTTAATTGTGTCCATCCTTATTTCTTTTTTTAAAACTTTAACAAGGTGGCCAGGCACAGTGGCTCATGACTGTTATCCCAACACTTTGGGAGACTGAGACGGGTGGGTCACTTGAGGTCAAGAGTTCGAGACCACTCCGGCCAACGTGGTGAAACCCCATCTCTACTAAAAAAAAAATTAGTCGGGTATGGTGGTGCGCTGCCTGTATTCCTAGCTATTCTAGAGGCTGAGGCAGGAGAATGGCTTGAACGTGGAAGGCAGAGGTTGCAGTGAGCCGACATCGCGCCATTGCACTCCAGTCTGGGCGACAGAACGAGACTCCATCTCAAAAAAACAAACAAACAAAAAACTTTAACAAGGTAGAGTGGTGTGGTGGCTCTATGCCTGAAATCCCAGTACTTTGGGAGGTCGAGGCAGGCGGACCACTTGAGGCCAGGAGTTCCAGACCAGCCTGGCAAACATGACAAAACCCCATCTCTACTAAAAATACAAAAATTTGCCTGGGGTGGTGGTGTGTGCCTGTAATCCCAGTTACTCAGGAGGCTGAGACAGGAGAATCGCTTGAATCTGGAGATTGCACCAATGCACTCCATCCTGGGCAGCAGGGTGAAACCTTGTCTCAAAAACAAACAAATAAACAAAAAAACTTAAACAAGGTGGGGACTCCAACACTCAGCAATACTGATAAGTGGTAGGTGCTTGTCTTGCTTGGTGAGAGATTGTCAATCTTAACAGGTCCCTGACTCCTATTAATAAGACTTCATGAGGCCGGGCGCAGTGGCTCACACCTGTAATCCCGGCACTTTGGGAGGCCGAGGTGGATGGGTGGTTCAGGTGGATCGGATGGGGAGATCAGGTGGATCACCTGAGCTCAGAAGTTCGAGACCAGCCTGGCCAACATAGTGAAACCGTCTCTACTAAAAATACAAAAAATTAGCTAGGCGTGGTGGCAGGTGCTTGTAATCCCAGCTATTTGGGAGGCTGAGGCAGGAGAATCACTTGAACCCAGGAGGCAGAGGTTGCAGTGAGCCAAGATCGCACCACTGCACTCCAGGCTGGAAGGGGACACAGCGACTCCCTCGGTTTTTAAAAAAGAAAAAGAGGTGGGTTGTGTGCCAGGCTTAGTGGCTTCAAGCCTGTATCCTGAAGTTCTTTTTGGGAGGCCCCAGATGGCTGATCATTGGCAAGTCAGGAGATTTGAGACCATCCTGAGCACACGTGAAACTGCTCTCTACTGGGTAGAAGACAAAAATTCAGTTGGTGCTGCCGGGGTGGTGAGCACTTGGGAAGTCCTCAGTTACTTCAGAGCGAGGGGTGAGAGGCAGAACTCCTGGGGGAGGTGAGTTGTGAGAGCTGAGATCCTGCCACTGCAGTCCAGCCTGGGCGCATGGTGAGCGAGATCTCCATCTCAGCAGTGCCAATCTGTTGTTTTCACTGGGTATTCATAGCTAAAAACCATCATCACCAATTCCAGCATTTTCATTACCCCAAGCAAAACCTCTGCATTCATTAGTAGTCACTCTTCATCTGCCCACCTCCCTCCCAGCCTGGCAGCCACTAATCTCCTTGTTCCCTAAGGGAGTTTTCTAGTTCCACATTTTATAACAACCATTCAATATGTGGTCTTTGTGTCTGACTTCTCTTTTTTTTTTTTTTTTTTTTTGTACTGAGTCTTGCTCTGTTGCCCAGGCTGGAAGGTGCCTGATCTCAGCTCACTGCAAGCTCTCCCGGTTCACGCTTATTCTCCTGCCTCAGCCTCCTCCCCGAGTAGCTGGGGTCTACAGGCGCTCACCACCTCGCTAGTTTTTGTATTTTTTAGTAGAGATGGGGTTTCACCATGTTAGCCAGATGGTCTCTGATCTCCTGACCTTGTGATCCACCCGCCTCCCGGCCCCAAAGTGCTGGGATTACAGGCTTGAGCCACCACGCCTCGGCCGCACTGGACTCTTTCACTTAGTATAATGTTTTAAAGTTCACCATGTTGTAGCATATATATCATTCCTTTTTATGGCTGGAGCATGATCAATTGTATGGATATAAGTCGAAGACTCTTGAGAGGGGAAGGTATTTCTTTCTTTCTTTTTTTTTTTTTTTTTGAGACAGAGTTCTTCGTCACCCAGGAAGGAGTGTGTGGCTGGATCTCAGCTCACTGCAAGCTCCACCTCCGGTTCACTACCATTCTCCTGCCTCAGCCTCCCCGAGTAGTTGGACTGAGAGGCCACTCCGGCCTGCTAGTTTTTGAGGCTGAGTCTCGGCTTGTCGCCCAGGCTGGAGTGCAGTGGTCGATCTCAGCTCACTGCAAGCCCGCCACCCCAGGGCTGCATTCTTCCTGCTCAGCCTCCCGAAAGTGGCTGGCTCACCACCTCCTGCCAGATTTTGTATTTTAGTAGAGACGGGGTTTCAACTGCAGTTAGCCAGGAGGTCTTGATCTCCTGACCTCTTGATCCTCCTGCCCCGGCTCCTTAAAGTGCTGGGATTACAGCCGAGCCACTGCCACCGCCTTTTTGTACTTTTAGTAGAGACGGGTTGGTTTCACCTGTTAGCTAGATGGTTCCCTGACCCCCAATCTCTGGTGGATCTGCCTCGCCTCCCAAAGTGCTGGACAGGCTTGAGCCACCGCGCCCGGCCAGAGGAAGGTATTTCTATGTGTGATGTGAATGAGTGATTGGCCCTGGTGTGAGAAGTAGTGTGCTCTGTATGGTGTTTGAGTTGGACTGCCTAAGCTCTCCCCCTTGCTGGCTGTGTGACCTGAGCAAATCACTTTCTTCTCTTTTTTTTTTTTTGAGACGGAGTCTCACTCTGTCGCCCAGGTTGGGGTGCAGTGGTGCAATCTCAGCTCACTGCAAGCTCCGCCTTCCAGGTTCACGCCATTCCCCTGCCTCAGCCTCCCAAGTAGCTGGGACTACAGGCGCTTGCCACCACGCCCGGCTAATTTTTATATTTTTAGTAGAGATGGGGTTTCACCTTGTTAGCCAGGATGGTCTGGATCTCCTGACCTCGTGATTCGCCTGCCTCAGCCTTCCGAAGTGCTGGTATTACGGGCGTGAGGTGCCGTGCCCGGCCTTTTTGCTTTTTTCTTTTTTTTGTTTTTGGAGACAGGATCTCCCACCGTTGCCCAGGCTGGAGTGCAGTGGCGCAATCTTGGCTTACTGCAGCATCAACCTCCCGGGCTCAAGTGATCTTCCGAATAACTGAGACTACGCACCGCCATGCCCAGAGAATTTTTTTATTTTTTGTAGATACCGGTTTTCACCATGTTGCCCAAGCTGGTCTTGAACTCCTGAGCTCAAGTGATCTGCCCACCCTGTCCTCCCAAAATGCTGGGATTACAGGTATGAGCCACTGTGCCTGGCACATTTTAAAAATGTATATAAATTTTCAACATACAAAAAAGTAGAAGAGTTTGATTCCCCATGTACCTTCAACATTTATTCCCTTTTTTTTTTTTTTTTTTTTGAGACAGAGTCTCACTCCGTCCCCCAGGTTGTAGTGCAATGGTGTGATCCCGGCTCACTGCAACCTCTGCCTCCCAGGTTCAAGCAATTCTCCTGCCTCAGCCTCCTGAGTAGCTGGGATTATAGGTGCCTGCCACCATGCCAGGCTAATTTTTGGATTTTTAGTAGAGACAGGATTTCACAGTGTTGGCCAGGCTGGTCTCAAACTCCTGACCTCAGGTGATCTGCCTGCCTCAGCCTCCCAAAGTGCTGGGATTACAGGCGTGAGCCACCGTGCCCAGCCTTTATTCCCATTTTTCAACCCTTGACAGATGGCTTTTGTCCCACAGCCATATAGGGGAGGCACACCCAATAGGTAGAACTCATCTTGCAAGGACCTGGGGAAACTGGTTTTGTGGGCAGGTTGAGAAATGTGGGCTTGACGAGGCAGCAGAGGCACTCATTGCGGGCTCTTTGCCCGCTTCCTTCCACTGATATCACATACTCTGGGGACTTTGCACCTGTAGCATGATGATGTCCCCAGACCCTACCCATCTTCCCTGTAGTGACAGCAGTATCCATCAGGAGCAAGCCAAGGGGTGGGCCAGCCCATACTACAGCACCAGATGCTGTCTGGTAGCCACATTTTATTATTTATTTATTTATTTATTTATTTTATATACAAGGTTTCGCTCTGTCCCCCAGGCTGGAGCACAGTGGTCCAATCATAGGACTACTGGGCTCAAGCGATCTTCCCACCTCAGACTCCTGAGTAGCTAGGACTACAGGTGTGTGCTATCACGCCTGGCTAGTTTAGTTTTGTTTTTTTGGTAGAGGCAGGGTCTCAATATGTTGCCCAGGCTAGTCTCAAACTTCTGGGCTCAAGCGGTCTTCCTGCCTTGGCTTCCCAAAGTGCTGAGAGCTACCATGCCTGGCTAACCTTTTTTATTTTTAATACTTTTTTTTTTTTTTTTTTGAGACGGAGTCTCGCTCTGCCGCCCAGGCTGGAGTGCAGTGGCGGGATCTCAGCTCACTGCAAGCTCCGCCTCCCGGGTTCACGCCATTCTCCGGCCTCAGCCTCCCGAGTAGCTGGGACTACAGGCGCCCGCCACCTCGCCCGGCTAGTTTTTTCTATTTCTTAATAGAGACGGGGTTTCACTGTGTTAGCCAGGATGGTCTCGATCTCCTGACTTCGTGATCCGCCCGTCTCGGCCTCCCAAAGTGCTGGGATTACAGGCTTGAGCCACCGCGCCCGGCCTTTAAGAGCAATGATAGTACATGCTAAACAGATTTTTTGTTTGTTTGTTTGTTTGAGACAGAGTCTGGCTCTGTTACCCAGGCTGGAGTGCAGTGGCGCGATCTCGGCTCACTGCAACCTCTGCCTCCCAGGTTCAAGCGATTCTCCTGCCTCAGCCTTCCTAGTAGTGGGCATTACAGGTGTGCGCCATACGCGGCTAATTTTTGCTTTTTTTTTTTTTTTTTTTTTTGAGTTGGAATCTTCTCTGTCCCTAGGCTGGAGTGCAGTGGTGCAATCTCGGCTCACTGCAACTTCTGCCTCCCGGGTTCAAGTGATTCTTCTGCCTTAGTCTCCCGAGTAGCTGGGACTACAGACACATGCCACCACACTCAGCTGATTTTTGTGTTATTAGTAGAGAGGGGGTTTCACCATATTGGTCAGGCTGGTCTCGAACTCCTGACCTCGTGATCCGCCCAGCTTGGCCTCCCAAAGTGCTGGGATTACAGGTGTGAGCCATCGCGTCTGGCCAATTTTTGTATTTTTACCAGAGATGAGGTTTCACCATGTTGGCCAGGCTGGCCTCAAACTCCTGGCCTCAAGTGATCTGCCCACCTCAACCTCTCAAAGTGCTGGGATTATGGGTGTGAGCCACCGCACCTGGCCCATTTTATTTTTTTCTTTGAGAAATGTTGGCACCTATATAGGAGTAAAATGAAAGCTAAGCTGTCAATTCTGTGTATGTAACTCATTCATTCTCATAGCCACTCCATAAGGTATTATTATTATCCTTGTTTTAGAGAGAAGGAAACTGAGGTACAGAGAGGTTAAAAAGTTTGCCTGCCAGGCATGGTGGCTCACGCCTGTAATCCCAGCACTTTGGGAGACCGAGGCGGGCTGATCACTAGGTCAGGAGTTCGAGACCAGCCTGGCCAACATAGTGAAACCACCGTCTCTACTAAAGATACAAAAAATTAGCCGGGGTGGTGGTGGGCGCCTGTAATCCCAGCTACTCCGGAGGCTGGGGCAGGAGAATTGCTTGAACCCAGAAGGCGGAGGTTGCAGTGAGCTGAGTTTGCCAATGTACTCCAGCCTGGGCGACGGGGGGAGACTCCATCTCAAAAAAAAAAAAAAAAAAGAAGCTTGCCCAAGGTCACCCAGCTAGTGATCAGCTAAAGTGGGGTTTGAACCTTAGTTCCTAAATCCATGCTCAGAACACGACACAAGGGTCATGGGGATTTGTAAATGTTGCACTGTACCCTACCTCTGTCTCCTTTCCAGGGTGGGTTTTTTGACCTCTGGGCTCCCACATCCTCCAGGTGGGGCGGTTCCCCATGCCACCTGCCTGCTCCACCCTCCCCACTCCTGTCTTGCTGTGCTGGAAATGCAACTCCACCCCTTTCTATGTAGTGAATTTAGTTAACATTTCCTAAACTCACTTCCTTGGGTTCTTGGGAGGATTAAGTGATGCACACAAGTGCAGCCAGGGATACTGTTATCATGCATATGGTTTTCATTTCCGGGGGAAGTTTGTGGGGGAGGGTGCATGCTAGCTAATTGACACAGAGACATCAAGTGATTAGGGGAGATATGTTAAATTCCAACTCAGTCTTGAATAAGAAAAGACATAATCTTCTTGGACCTTGCAAATCTCAGGGACTCCTAGACCTTTATGAAAGCTGAGAGCTCTCGTTCTGGATCATTCCAATGGGCAGCAGCATCCTGTCAGCCATGTGCAGAGACGGAGTGGGCAGCAGCATCCTGCCAGCTATGTGCAGAGCCACCCAGGCAGGGGATTGCTGTTGGCCAGCCCACAAGTGCTAGCCTTGGAGCTACAGAGCCCCGTGCCATCATTGTGGCCCCCAAATGATGCCCACTTGTCCAAGAGCAGCCTCCTGAGGGCAGGAACTGTCCAGCTGCCTCTGTCCCCCACTGCTCCTGCCCCACGGCTCTGTCTGAAGCCCTGCCTGGCTTCATGAATATTCGCCCTTTCCTTTCAGATGGATGTAAATGCATGTGGGGACAGGCCCCTGACCTGTGAGACCTCAAATCCCAGAAGCCCAGGATCCTAGGGCCAGCTTTCTGGCTAAGTCTGAATTGGACATTTTAGACTTTAGGTGAGTTTAGGTAGGGTGGCCATAGAATTTATTGTTTGTACTAATGCTTCTCGTTGTTTGCTGATTTTTTTTTTTTTTTTTTTGAGACAGAGTCTCTTCTGGAAGTTGCCCAGGCTGAGGCAGTGGCATGATCTCGGCTCACTGCAACCTCTGCCTCCAGGGTTCAAGGATTCTCCTGTCTCAGCCTCCCAAGTAGCTGGGACTACAGGCTCCCACCACCACCCCCGCGTAATTTTTGTATTTTTGGTAGAGACGGGGTTTGACCATACTGCCAGGCTGGTCTCAACTCCTGACTCTTGTGATCCTTCCACCTCGCCTTCCAAAGTGCTGATTACAGGTGAGCCACAGCCTGGCCTATTTTGAGACTATTCATTCTTGTCGCCTAGGCTGGAGTGCAGGGCGCTGATCTCGCTCACTCACAAGCTCCACCTCCTGGGTTCACGCCATTCTCCGCCTCAGCCTCCGAAAGGCTGGACTACAGCCCACCACGCCTCAAAGTAAGTTTTTGTATTTTTAGTAGAGACGGGTTTCACCCATGTTAGCCAGGATGGTCTCATCTCCTGACCTCAGTGATCCACCCGCCTCGGGCCTCCCAAAGTGCTGGGATTACAGGCTTGAGCCACTGCCACCGCTTCTGGCCTATTTTTTATACTTTTGAGACGGAGTTCGGGCTTGTCACCAGGCTGGAGTGCAGTGGCCAGATCTCAGCTCACTGTGCTTACCTCCTGGAAGCCTGCCTGCCTCAGCCTCCCGGGAAAGAAGCTGGGGACTTACAGGCTACCGCCACCAGCTCGGGTTAAGCTTTTGTATTTTTAGAGACGGGTTTCACTGTTAGCCAGATGGTCTCGGATCTTGACCTCGCGGATCTCGTTCGCCTCCAGTGCTGGGATTACAGGCTTGAGCCACCGCGCCCGGCCTTATTTTTTATACTTTCATGTATTTTTTTAAATTTTTGGTAGGGTGCAGTGGGTCACACCTGTAATCCCAGCATTTTGGGAGGCTGAGGCAGGTGGATCACTTGAGTCCAGGAGCTTGAGTCCAGTCTGGCCAACATGGCGAAACCCCATCTCCTAAAAATACAAAAGGTAGCTAGGCATGGTGGCGCGCACCTGTAATCCTACCTACTGGGGAGGCTGAGGCAGGAGAATTGCTTGAACCCGGGAGGGGGAGGTTGCAGTGAGCCAAGATTGCACCACTGCACTTCAGCCTAGGCAACACAGCAAGACTCTGTCTCAAAAAAAGAAAGAAAAAATTGTAACACAAAGTGGAAAAACAAACCAAATAAACAAATGGGAAAAAACGTGCCCTGACCCCAGACATAAGATGGAATTGTCTAGGTGACGCAGAGCACCTGGGCTATTTTTAGGTTTAGACTCAAGGCTCCTGCGAAGGTGGAACAGGGCAGAGGGGATACACTTCACCCCATTTCCTTGTTGCTGGCCCACTGTCAAGGTGATGTGACCCACGCTCTGGAGGGTGGAAGAGGGGCCCTGGGGTACCTTCTGGTTTCCAGAGATTCACGGGCTCCTCTAAAGCGAAAGGAGCTGGGGTGCCTGGGAGAGAGCTAGGGATGTGAGAAGAGGGGAGCCCTGACCGGTCCTCCCAGCCAGACCAGTTGTGCACTGCTGTTGTCACTGGAGGGCCTGGAGGCGGCAGGCGGAGCATCTATCCATGCATACTCCAGGCCAGCTTCCAGCCAGGGCAGAGTGTCCCTGGTGACAGCTCCACCGTGCCCAGGCCGTCCTCCTATCCCTGGCCCCAACTCTGCCTTCCAGGTCTCCCACACTAACTTTTTTTTTTTTTTTTTTTTTTTTTTTTGAGACGGAGTCTCGCTCTGTAGCCCAGGCTGGAGTGCAGTGGCCGGATCTCAGCTCACTGCAAGCTCCGCCTCCCGGGTTCACGCCATTCTCCGGCCTCAGCCTCCCGAGTAGCTGGGACTACAGGCGCCCGCCATCTCGCCCGGCTATTTTTTGTATTTCTTAGTAGAGACGGGGTTTCACTGTGTTCGCCAGGATGGTCTCGATGTCCTGACCTCGTGATCCGCCCATCTCGGCCTCCCAAAGTGCTGGGATTACAGGCTTGAGCCACCGCGCCCGGCCTTTTTTTTTTTTTTTTGAGACAGAGTTTCACTCTTATTGCCCAGGCTAGAGTACAGTGGTGCGGTTTCAGCTCACTGCAACCTCCTCCACCTCCTGTGTTCAAGTGATTCTCCTGCCTCAGCCTCCCAAGTAGCTGGAATTATGGGCGCCCGCCACCACGCCAGCTAATTTTTGTATTTTTAGTACAGATGGGGGTTTCACCATGTTGGCCAAGCTGGTCTCAAACTCCTGACCTCAGGTGATCCACCTGCCTTGGCCTGCCAAAGTGCTGAGATTACAGGCGTGAGCCACTGTGCCCGGCTCCCACACTAACTTTGAATGACAGCAGAATCCAACTCTGGCTCAGGGAGGTGTCCAGAAATTCAGCTTTTCCGCCCGGGTTGAGGCCCCTTCAGACCTGCGCTCCTTAGATTCTTAGTCTACAGTTAAGGATTCGGTAAATTTAGGACTGGAAAAAGTGACACCAGGGATTTTTACTAATCTCTCGTTGACTTCTAGCATTTCCCTTCATGTGTATGTAAGCAGCACACCACAGTAGTAGAGGCAGTTCCTGGGACTTTGTCACCTATAGAAAGCACAGGTATTAACCTGGGCGCGGTGGCTCACGCCTGTAATCCCAGCACTTTTGGAGGCTGAGGCAGGCAGATCACGAGGTCAGGAGTTCAAGACCATCCTGGCCAACATAGTGAAACCCCGTCTCTACTAAAAAAATACAAAAATTACCTGGGCGTGGTGGCACATGCCTGTAATCCCAGCTACTTGGGAGGCTGAGGCAGGAGAATCGCGTGAACCAGGGAATTGGAGGTTGCAGTGAGCTGCAATCACACCACAGCACTCCAGTCTGGTGACAGAGCAAGACTCCATCTCAAAAAAAAAAAAGGAGGCGGGGCCGGGCCCGGTGGCTCATGCCTGTAATCCTAGCACTTTGGGAGGCCGAGGCGGGCGGATCACGAGGTCAGGAGATCAAGACCATCCTGGCGAACACGGTGAAACCCCGTCTCTACTGAAAATACAAAAAAATTAGCCAGGCGTGGTGGCGGGCACCTGTAGTCCCAGCTTCTAGGGAGGCTGAGGCAGGAGAACGGCATGAACCCAGGAGGCGGCGGAGCTTGCGGTGAGTGGAGATCGCGTCACTGCACTCCAGCCTGGGCAACAGAGCAAGACTCCGTTTCAAAAAAAAAAAAAAAGGGCAGATGTGGTGGCTCACACCTGTAATCCCAGCACTTTGGGAGGCTGAGGCAGACGGATCGTCTGAGGTCGGGAGTTCAAGACCAGCCTGACCAACATGGAAAACCCCGTCTCTACTAAAAATACAAAATTAGCTGGGCACGGTGGTTCATGCCTGCCATCTCAGCTACTTGGGAGGCTGAAGCAGGATAATCGCTTGAACCCGGGAGGCGGAGGTTGCAGTGAGCCGAGATTGTGCCATTGCACTCCAGCCTGGGCAACAAGAGGGAAACTCTGTCTCAAAAAAAAAAAAAAAAAAAAAAGCAAGCAAGCAAGCACAGGTATTTTCTTTTTCTTCTTTTCTTTTCTTTTTTTTTTTTCGAGATGGAGTCTCCCTCTGTCGCCCAGTCTGGAGTGCAGTGGTGCAATCTTGGCTCACTGCAAGCTCAGCCTCCGGGATTCAGGCCATTCTCCTGCCTTAGCCTCCCGAGTAGCTGGGACTACAGGTGCCTGCCACCACACCCAGCTAATTTTTTTTCTTGTTTATTATTTATTTATTTTTTTTGAGATGGAGTCTTGCTCTGCTGCCCAGGCTGGAGTGCAATGGCATGATCTCAGCTTACTACAACCTCCACCTCCTGGGTTCAAGTGATTCTCCTGCCTCACCCTCCCAAGTAGCTGGGATTACAGGTGCACGCCACCAGGCCCGGCTACTTTTTATATTTTTATAGAGACAGGGTTTTACCATGTTGGTCAGACTGGTCTCAAACTCCTGACCTGGTGATCCGCCCACCTCGGCCTCCCAAAGTGCTAGGATTACAAGCATGAGCCACCACGCCCGGCCCAATTTTTTGTATTTTTAGTAGAGAAAGGGTTTTACTGCGTTAGCCAGGATGGTCTCTATTTCCCGACTTCGTCATCTGCCCGCCTCATCCTCCGAAAGTGCTGGGATTACAAGCGTGAGCCACTGTGCCTGGCCTTTTTTTTTTTTCTTTTTTGACATGGAGTCTTGCTCTGTCGCCAGGCTGGAGATCAGTGGCGTGATCTCAGCTCACTACAACCTCTGCCTCCTGGGTTCAAGCAATTCTCCTGCCTCAGGCTCCTAAATAGCTGGGATTACAGGCATGTGGCCACCACGCCCAGCTAATTTTGTGTTTTTAGTAGAGATGGGGTTTCACCATGTTGGCCAGGATGGTCTTGATCTCCCGACCTGATGATCTGCCCATCTCGAACTCCCAAAGTGCTGGGATTACAGGTGTGAGCCACCATGCCTGGCCGAGGTATTTTCTTACCACGCCACAGTTGTGGAACATATTTTGAATATCATTCATGTTCATCATAACTTTGAAATCACGGTAATGCCTGGCACAGTGGTTCACGACTGTAATCCCAGCACTTTGGGAAGTTGAGGTGGGAGGATTTGCATCCAGGAGTTTGAGACCAGCCTGGGCAACATAGTGAGAACTCATCTCTAGAAACAAAACAAAACAAAACAAAACAAAATAAAACTAGCTGGGCATGATAGCATGAGTCTGTAGTCCCAGCTACTTGGGAGGCTGAGGTGGGAGAATTGCTTGAACTTGGGAGGTCGAGACTGCAGTGAGCTATGATGGCGCCATTGCGCCTAGCCTGGGTAATAGAGTGAGACTGTGTCTCAAAAAAAAAAAAAAAATCGTAGTTATCAGGCTCACTACTGGATCTAGTTATTGAATACATTTATAAATAATCACCCTTGGCTGGGCATCGTGGCTCATGCCTGTAATCCCAGCACTTTGGGAGGCTGAGGAAGGTGGGTCATTTGAGGTCAGGAGTTCAAGACCAGTCTGACCAACATGGTGAAACCCTGTCTCTACTAAATACAAAAAAAAATTACCAGGCGTGGTGGCATGTCTGTGTAATCCCAGCTACTTGGGAGGCTGGGGCAGGAGAATCACTTGAACCCGAGAAATGGAGGTTGTGGCGAGCAGAGATCGCGCCATCACACTTCAGCCTGGGCAATAAGATCAAAACTCTGAAAAAAAAAAAAAAGAATTACCCTCACACCTGTCATCCCAGCACTTGGGGAAGCCGCAGCGGGAGTATCACTTCAAGCCAGGAGTTCGAGACCAACCTGGCCAAAATGATGAAACCCCATCTCTACTAAAAATACAAAAACTAGCTGGGTCTGGTGGCTGGCACCTGTAATTCCAGCTACTTGGGAGATTAAGGCAGGAGGATTGCTTGACTCAGGAGGTGGAGGTTGCAGTGAGCCGAGATTATGCCACCGCATTCCAGCCTGGGCAGCAGAGCAAGACTCTGTTTCAAAAAATAAAATAAATGCCAGGCGCAGTGGCTTACACCTGTAATCCCAGCACTTTGGGAGGCCAAGGCGGGAGGTTTAGCTGAGGTCGGGAATTTGAGACCAGCCTGATCAACATGCAGAAACCCCATCTCTACTAAAAATACAAAATTAGGCTGGGCATGGTGGCTCATGCCTGTAATCCCAGCACTCTGAGAGGGCAAGGCCAGCAGATCACGAGGTCAGGAGATGGAGACCATCCTGGCTAACACAATGAAACTTCATTTCTACTAAAAATACAAAAAATTAGCCGGGTGTGGTGGCAGGCGCCTGTAGTCCCAGGTACTCAGGAGGCTGAGGCAGGAGAATCGCTTGAACCCAGAAGGGAGAAGTTGCAGTGAGCCAATATTGCGCCACTGCACTCCAGCCTGGGCGACAGAGTGAGACTCCGTCTCAAAAAAAAAAAAAACGAAAAAAGAAAAAAACAACAAATTAGCCAGGCGTTGTGACGCATGCTTGTAATCCCAGCTACTTGGGAGAATGAGACAGGAGAATCACTTGAGTCCGGGAGGCGGAGGTTGCGATGAGCCAAGATCATGCCATTGCACTCCAGCCTGGGCAACAAGAGTGAAACTCCGTCTCAAAATAAAAAAATAAAAATAAAAATGCATAAACCACTCTGAGAAAAGTCCCTGGGCCCCTCAGACTCCAGGGGGCCTGTGGCACAGAAGAGGAAGCAGCCCTGCCCAGCGCCAACTACCCTCACAATCACCCCGCCTGCCCTCCCTCCTGGCATCCCTGTCTCCACTCCTGTGCCTCAGGTGTCCTGGCACCCCTCCTCAGTGGGCCACCTTGAGTGGCCACACGCTGCCATCTGCTGGGGTTGGCCCACATGGCACCCTGGTGGTGCTGGTTCCTGCTGGTCCTTCTGTTCCCTGGGGCACCTCTTCCCCAGGCAGTGGGTGTGCCTGACTGGGAGGAAGACGCTGGGAGCAGGTCAGCATCAGAGCACAAAACAGGGGTGTAAGAGCTGGAGGCAGGGAAATCTGTAATTTCAATATCAGGTGGAAAGAATCTTTAAGGACAGCTGCTCTTTGAATAGATACATGAGCACAAGGGACAACATTTCAAAAGCTGAAAAAAATATTGTGAGAAATTTCTCTCCCACCCTGTCCCTTGGCCTCAAAATCTATTTTTTTGTTTGTTTGTTTTTTTGAGATGGAGTCTCCCTCTGTGGCCCAGGCTGGAGTGCAGTGGCAAGATCTCAGCTCGCTGCAACTTCTCCCTCCCAGGTTCAATTGATTCTCCTGCCTCAGCCTCCTGAGTAACTAGGATTACAGGCACACACCACCACGCCAGGCTAATTTTTTATATCTTTAGTAGAGACGGGGTTCCACCATGTTGACCAGGCTGGTCTCAAACTCCTGACCTCGTGATCTGCCCGCCTTGACGTCACAAAGTGCTGGGATTACAGGCGTGAGCTACTGCGCCCAGCTGGCCTGCATTTGCTTTTTTATTTAACAACCTATGCTTTGGAAATTGCTCTTATCTACATAGAAGTAGCGTCCTCGTTTTTTTTCCCTTTATTTTTCTCAGATCATTTCCAAGCAGTCCATTGAAAATAATGTTCCTGGGCTGGCACGGGTGGCTCAAGTTCCAATCCCAGCATTCTTTAGGGAGGCCGAGACGGCGGATCACGAGGTCAGGAGATCGAGACCATCCTGGCTAACACGGTGAAACCCCTTCACTCTACTAAAAGTACAAAAACTAGCCGGGCGAGGTGGCGGGCGCTTTGTAGTCCCAGCTACTCGAGGCTGAAGCAGGAGAATGGTGGTGTGAACCCGGGAGGCAGAGCTTGTAGTGAGCCGAGATTGCCCCACTGCACTCCAGCCCAGACAGAGCGAGACTCCGTCTCAAAACAAAAAGCAAGAAAAATAATATCGCTGCATGCTGCGGCTCACGCCTGTAATCCCAGCACTTTGGGAGGCCGAGGCGGCGGATCACAAGGTCAGAGATCGAGACCACGGGTGAAACCCCGTCTCTACTAAAAATACAAAGTAGCCGGGCGTTGTGGGCGCCTGTAGTCCCAGGCTACTCGGGAGGCTGAGGCAGGAGAATGGCTGCGGAACTCCGGGGTGTGCGGAGCTTGCAGTGAGCCGAGATCGCCAAGCCACTGCACTCCAGCCTGGCGACAGAGCGAGACTCCGCCTCCAAAAAAAAAAAAAAAGAAAAGGACAATATCTTCCATAGAAACAGGAATACCCAGACATTGTTAGAAATTTCAGGATACTGGCCAGGCGCGGTGGCTCACGCCTGTAATCCCAGCACTTTGGGAGGCCAAGGCGGGTGTGGTGGCAGGGGCCTGTAGTCCCAGCTACTCGGGAGGCTGAGGCAGGAGAATGGCGTGAACCCGGGAGGCGGAGCTTGCAGTGAGCAGAGATCGCTACCAAGCACCTCTCAGCCTGGGCGACAAAGCCAGACTGGGTGTCTCAAAAAAAAAAAAAAAAAAAAACCCAGAAATTTCAGGATACTTCTAGGATTCTCTTACCTCCAAAATTCTAGGGGTACTGAGTTGAGTAATTCTGTATTCCTCTGCAGTGGATTTGCGTTTCAAAGGGACTTATAGGACTATGGTGCTTTAACCTCCCAAAATGACTAGATGGTGGAATTTTGGGCAGCGGGATCTGAGGTAGCTTGGTCTCTGGGTAGAGGATTTTATCTATGGTGTCCCTAAGTACAAGTGTTAGAGCACCATTATTTCTATCCATTCCTGGTTAGTGTGAGCTGGTCCTCCAGAAACGGATTCCTTCTGGCACACAGAGCTGAGGGCTGCATTGCAGACCATGGTGAATTCTTAGGTTCAGCGTTCTGGAGCCTGCAAATGAAGCTGACAAAAGACAAACTGCTGGGCGCGGTGGCTCACGCCTGTAATCCTAGCACTTTGGGAGGCCAAGGTGGGCGGATTGCCTGAGCTCAGGAGTTCAAAACCAGCCTGGGCAACACGGTGAAACCCCATCTCTACTAAAAATACAAAAAAAATTAGCTGGGCATGGTGGTGTGTGCCTGTAGTCCCAGCTACTTGAGAGGCTGAGACAGGAGAATTGTTTGAACTCGGGAGGTGGAGGTTGCAGTGAGCTGAGATCACGCCACTGCACTCTAGCCTGGGCAGAGCAAGACTCCATCTCCAAAAAAAAAAAAAAAGAAAAAAAGAAAAATAAACAAGAGACATGTTTGCAGGCAGGAGTTTGCAGAAAAATGTGACTCACGGAGGTGGTTAGAATTTGGGGCTTACATATTATCTTCATAGGAGAAGTGAGGGGAAGAAAAGCTACTTATGGGAAAACAAATTATTTTTAGGAAAACTAAATGGGCTCTTAGCGAGAGGATCGCTTGAGCCCAGGAGTTTGAGGTTACAGTGAGCTTTGATCAGCTATGATTGTGCCATTGCGCTCCAGCCTGGGCAACCAAGCAAGACCCCGTCTCAAAACAAACAAACAAACAAAAGAGGCCTTTAGGGGAATAGGTGGAGATACTTTTTTTTTTTTTTTTGAGACGGAGTCTCGCTCTGTCGCCCAGGCTGGAGTGCAGTGGCCGGATCTCCGCTCACTGCAAGCTCCGCCTCCTGGGTTCATGCCATTCTCCTGCCTCAGCCTCCCGAGTAGCTGGGACTACAGGCGCCCGCCACCTCGCCCGGCTAGTTTTTTGTATTTTTTAGTAGAGATGGGGTTTCGCCGTGTTAGCCAGGATGGTCTCGATCTCCTGACCTCGTGATCCACCCGTCTCGGCCTCCCAAAGTGCTGGGATTACAGGCTTGAGCCAGCGCGCCCGGCCCCTATTCTCACAGTTTTAATGGACCAAATAAGTTGTCTTCTACCTTCACATGGTAAAGCATATTTTATACTTTTTCTTTACAGTTATTCTCACAGTATTTTTTTTTTGTTGTTGTTTTTTTTTGAGACGGAGTCTTGCTCTGTCCCCCAGGTTGGGGTGCAGTGGCCGGATCTCAGCTCACTGCAAGCTCCGCCTCCCGGGTTCACGCCATTCTCCTGCCTCAGCCTCCCGAGTAGCTGGGACTACAGGCGCCCGCCACCTCGCCCGGCTAGTTTTTGTATTTTTTTAGTGGAGACGGGGTTTCACCATGTTAGCCCATGTTGGGATGGTCTCGATCTCCTGACCTCGTGATCCGCCCGTCTCGGCCTCCCAAAGTGCTGGGATTACAGGCTTGAGCCACCGCGCCCGGCCTGTTTAGGTGATTTCTTAACACTGTGCTGACTTCTCAGTCTTCCCTGTTGCGAAACTTCTGGAAAGGATATTGAGGACAGTTGAATTCTTTTGGGAGGCTCTGCTTTTAGATAAGAGGTATTCAGTGGGGATAAAAGAACAGCTCCGGGAGGGCTGAGGTGGGAGGATCACTTGAGCCCAGGAGGTGGAGCTTGAAGTGAGCCGTGATCATGCCACTGCACTCCAGCCTGGGCAACAGAGTGAGACCCTGTCTCAAAACAAAACAAAAACAAAACAACAACTCTATCCAGTGATACAGATATGCCTCCCTTTATGATGGGGTTATGTCCTGATAAACCCATGGTAAGTTGAAAATATTGCTGAGCATGGTGGCTTGTGTCTGTAGTCCCAGCTACTCAGGAGGTTGAGGCAGGATCACATGAGCCCAAGAGTTCAGGGCGTTAATGCTGTATGCCGAACAGGTGTTCACAATAAGTTTGGTATCAATATGGTGACTTCCCAGGAGCAGGGAACTACCAGGTTGCCTAAGTGATCATCCTACTGTGACCATCACACTGTGATGATCACTAGTAGGATGGAGCCTGTGCATAGCCACTGCACTGCAGCCTGGGCAATACAGCGAGACCCTGTCTCTAAAAAAATCATAAAAAAAGAAAATATCCTAAAGCCAGGCGCACTGGCTCACACCTATAATCCTAGTACTTTGGGAGGCTGAGGCAGGCACATCACTTGAGGTCAGGAGTTCAAGACCAGCCTGGCCAACATGGTGAAACCCTGTCTCTACTAAAAATACAAAAAATGAGCCTGGCGTGGTGGCAGGTGCCTGTAATCCCAGGTACTTGGGTAGGCTGAGTGCACTGGAGAATGCGGTGCTCACCCTCTGATCCTGTGGCTCAGGCGGACGCTGTTGCTGGTGAGGCTGAGATCACTGCCAGTATGCATTCCAGCCCGGGTGACAAAGATGAAAATAAAAAGTTGAAGCGTGGACTCTACTGAATGTAGCGCACTTTCACACCATTGTAAAGTCAAAAAATTACAAGTGGAAGACATGTGTGCATTCTGGATCCCTTCAGCACGAATGCACCTCTTCCCAGGCACTGACTAGGACGGTTGGGGGTGGGGGCAGCAGGGGCTGGGGGTTTGGCTCAGCCTTCCTGAGACCGGCTAGGGAGCTCAGCAAGGGCTGAGTGAGAGAGTGAGAGAGGTGGTTTTCCTCGCAGAGTATGTGCCAGGCTGGGTGGAAAGGGCACGTTCTCATGGCCAAGTCAGTGAAGTGGCCAGGGGCACACATGCCAGCACAGACTGCCCGGGTTATCTGTGTGTCCTTGAACAGGATCCTCAACTTCTCTCGGCTTCCTTTTCCTACTTGGGTAAAAACCTCATAGGTTATCATGAAGATAAAATTAGAAAACCCATCTGAAATGTTTAACAACACCTGGTACATAGTAAGTGTTTAGTTAATACAGGCAACTTCTCTAGAAACCGGGGACATAGCAGCGAGCAAAGCTAACTCCCTGCTCTCCTGGATCTTGCATTCTTGGGGAGGAAGCTGTAAGACTCACGGATGCATGCTACTGTCAGATGATGGTGCCACTGGGGAGAACATGAAGCAGGGTGAGGGGCAGTGAGAGGCGGGGACTGATTTGGAGGGTCAGGGCAGGGGCATTTGGGCAGGGAACAGAATGAAGCAGAAATTATAGGAATTACGGTTACATGATTTCTTTTCTTTCCTTTTCTTTTTTCTGAGACAAGGCCTCACTCTGTCACTCACGCTGCAGTGCAGCGGCACGATCTCCATTCACTGCAACTTCCACCTTCCAGGCTCTAGCGATCCTCCTACCTCAGCCTCCGGAGTTGCTGGGACTACAGGCACATACCACCAAGCCCAGCTATTTTTTGTATTTTTTTTTGTTGTTGTTACAGATGGGGTTTCACCATATTACCCAGGCTCCTCTCCAACTCCTGGACTCAAGCAATCCGCCTGCCTTGGCCTCCCAAAGTGCTTGGATTATAGGGGTGAGCCACCACACCCAGCGTGCATGGTTTTTAAAAAATAATTTTTAGGGTAAAGCAGGCCTTAATTCTCATAGATTTTGCTAACTTTGTTTATATATATAGATTGAGGCAGCATCTTGCTCTGTCACCCAGGCTGGAGTGCAGTGGTGCAATCTCAGCTCACTGCAGCAGGACAAGCCTATTTCTGTTTGTGAAGTCAGTGGCACACACAATCCCAGGCTCAAGCGATTCTCCCACCTCAGCATCTATAGTAGATGGGACCACAGGTGTGTGCCACCACACCTGGCTAATTTTTGTATTTTTTGTGAGACTGGGTCTCACTATGTTGTCTAGGTTGGCCTCGAACTCCTGGGCTTGAGCAAGCTTCTCGCCTCGGCCTCTGACAATGCTGGGATTCACAGCTCTTGGTCTACTCCCTCCCCGCCCTGGACCCGCCCCCAGGCATAGATTCAAGTTGCCCTGAACATGCACTCTCTTCCTGCTCACTAATCAGCTCTCTTCTTGTCTGAATTTCCACCAGACCGTGAAGGGGGACCCAGTCTTGGTGGCTCACGCGGCTGACTCTCCACAAACGGCTGTGGGACAAGCATGTTTCTGTCTGTGAAGTCAGTGGGGCGCGTGGACACGGGGTCCCTGGTTCTGAAATTTGTTAGGGCGGAGGATTTTTCTGGTCTTGGTCTTTCTTCCATTCCACTTCACAATTCCACACCACCACAGAAGGAAGGTCAGGACACCGTTTACCTCCTACGCGTTCTGCCCCTCGGGAGCGCACTTGTGCTCGGGGAAACTGGCTGACCGGTGGCCACGGGGTGAGGCGTGAGCAGCACGGACCATAATAGAAGGTCTAAATTTATAACAGTGACTGGAGGCTTCAGGGAGCCAGACCGGCCAGCAGGCCCTCCAGGCGGGCAGCTCTGCCCCGCCTGCAGCCACACCCTCCCGCTCCCTCCCAGAGTGGAAACTGTTTCATTTCTGGCTGCTGAGAACTGGTTTCCTTGGAAGGAAATTATGTCTCACCGCAGTTGTGGCAGGAGCTGCCCTCTGGAATTTCCCTGCAGCGATGAAACACCTCCTGGCTGAGCTGCTCTGAGATGGGACACGCCTAGAGCCTGCTAGTGCACAACCCAGAGTGAGACACACCCAGAGACGCACAGATATAAACAGAAACACTGGAAACCCTCCGCAGGACGCGGCCGCTGGGACCCTCGGGAATCCGCTGCAGCCCCGGCTCTGCTCCGTCTCCTTCCCCCTGTGCTGCAGGAATGGGTCAGCTGTTCTTCCTGAACCCCTATTTGCACCTCTACAGTATTGAGAGAGATCTTTTAAAAATCAAAATAGAACAGAACTTCAAAGGAATAATCCTAGAAAGTTCTGTGATTATTTCAAAGATGTCGCTTTGACTGTTCAAAATATTGTATTTTTAAACTTGTTTAAAAAAAATTATTTTCAGGGCTGAGTACAGTGAGTCACGCCTGTAATCTTAGCACCTTGGGTGGCCGAGGCGGGAGGATCACTGGAGGCGAGGAGTTCAAGACCAACCTGGGGAACATAAGAAGACCCCCGTCTCTACAAAAAATAAAAAAATTAGCTTGGCGTGGTGGCAAGAACCTGTAGGTGGGAAGGTCACTAAAGCCCGGAGGTCGAGGATGCAGTGAGCTGTGATTGCACCACTGCACTCCAGTGTGGGTGACAGTGAGACCCTGTCTCAAAAAACACAAATTCATTTCAGAACCTGTTTTTGGAACATACAAGTTGGCCTTGCCACATTTCCAGGCTATTTCATTTTTGTCTTGAGTGATCACTACACTTGGTACCAAGACACTTCGTGCTGGTTCCAAATAACGAATTTAAAAGATTCCTGCAAGAATAATGACAAGGCTGCCGGTCGCGGTGGCTCATGCCTGTAATCCCAGCACTTTGGGAGGCCGAGGCGGGCAGAGCACCACGAGGTCAAGACATCTAGACCCTCCTGGCTAACACGGTGAAACCCCGTCTCTACTAAAAATACAAAAATTAGCTGGGCGTTGTGGCAGGCGCCTGTAGTCCCAGGAGGGTGAGGCAGGAGAACGGCGTGAACCTGGTAGGCGGAGCTTGCAGTGAGCTGTGATCGCGCCACTGCACTCCAGCCTGGGCGACAGAGCTAGACTCTGTCTCAAAAAAAAAAAAAAAGAAAGAAAAGAAAAAAAAAAATTACCCGGGCGTGGTGGTGCATGCCTGTAATCCCGGTACTTGGGAGGCTGGGGCAGAAGAATCACTTGAGCCTGGGAGGCAGAGGTTGCAGTAAGCTGAGATGGCGCCATTGCACTCCAGCCTGGGCAACAAGAGCGAAACTCTGTCTCGAGAAAAAAAAAAAAAATTACTGGCCAGGCGTGGTGGCTCACGCCTGTAATCCCAGCAGGGATTTGGGAGGCTGAGGCGGCGGATTACGAGGTCAGGAGATCGAGACCATCCTGGCTAACAAGGTGAAACCCGTCTCTACTAAAAATACAAAAAAAAACACTAGGCCAGGCGTGGTGGCTTACGCCTGTAGTCCCAACACTTTGGGATTCTGAGGCAGGCGGATCACCTGAGGTCAGGAGTTCAAGACCAGCCTGACCAATATGGGGAAACCACGTGTCTACTAAAAATACAAAACTTAGCTGGGTGTGGTGGTGGGTGCCTGTAGTCCCAGCTACTCGGGAGGCTGAGATGGGAGAATTGCTTGAACCCGGGAGGCAGTGGTTGTAGTGAGCCGAGACCGTGCCACTGCACTCCAACCTGGGTGACAGAGTGAGACTCTGTCTCAAAATAAATAAATAAATAACAATTTAAAAAATGAGCAAATGCTGTCACTGTGACCAAATCCACCCAATGCCCAAAGCTGGCCCCCAGAGAGGGACAACCGCCCTGGAAGGGCAAGCTCCACTCCCTAAACTCTCAGCCATGAGCAGGGTCCTGCTAGAGCCTTGAACAGTCCAACACTCAGCGTACACAAGTGCACATGCACTCATACACACACACACACACACACACACACACACACACACACACACGGCCAAATGGAAACTTCCCATTTCAGCCACAGCCTCCAGAGGCAGCAGTGTGTCAGGTCCCCAGCCACACCTCCCGGGCTTTTGTGCACCCTACAACTGGAGGGCAGAGGCTACCCCAGACTGATTAGGTCGGGGCGGCCGCAGCCCTGGATGCCAGCCATGCCAGCTCTGCCTTAGACTCCAGGACTAAAGAGAATTCTAAGCGGACACACACTGGGTTGCCCAGCAACACAGCAGTGCTGCATAGGGACGCACCCACGTTGGGACAACACACTCATACTGTTTGGGCGCAAACACAATTGCGGGAAGCAGGCTGGCCAATACGGCCCCTCTCCAAACAAATGTGTCTGTTGGGAATAGCCTCCAAGACAGAACCGGCTGGGGGACTGAAGAGCCCACTCATCTACCCCCCAGAACACTTCCCCGGATTTGGACAGTGTCCAGACAAGGCCTCCAACTCCCAGTCACTCCTCAGTAACACACACTCTTTCTTGAGTGCTCAGTCGAGACTCCTCACCTCCTTTTGTTTCCCCCTGGAAAATCTTTGGCTTTTCCATTTTAATCAGCCAGTGACCAAACGGTCTATTTCTGTAACTTCTAAGTAGTAGCCAAGGATTGTTTTGAAATATCTACAGTAAGTTACAAATAATGCCTCTGACATTTGCTTTCTTTTCTTTCTTTTTTATTGATTTTTAGTTTTTATTTTTTAAATTTTAAAAAATTTTTTGTTATTCTTTAAGTTTTAGGGTACATGTGCACAACGTGCAGGTTTGTTACATATGTATACCTGTGCCATGTTGGTGTGCTGCACCCATTAACTCGTCATTTACGTTAGGTATATCTCCTATTGCTATCCCTCCCCACTCCCTCCACCCCACAACAGGCCCCGGTGTGTGATGTTCCCCTTCCTGTGTCCAAGTGTTCTCATTGTTCAATTCCCATCTATGAGTGAGAACATGTGGTGTTTGGTTTCTTTCTTTTTTTTTTTTTTGAGATGGAGTTTTGCTCTGCCTAGGCTGGAGTGCACTGGCACGATCTCAGCTCACTGCAACCTCCGCCTCCTGGGTTCAAGCGATTTTCCTGCCTCAACCTCCCAAGTAGCTGGGATTACAGGTGTGCACCACCAAGCCTGGCTAATTTTTATATTTTTAGTAGAGACGGGATTTCACTATGGTGGCCAGGCTGGTCTTGAACTCCCGGTGTCAAGTGATCCACTCACCTTGGCCTCCCAAAGTGCTGGGATTACAGGCATGAGCCCCCACGCCCAGGCTCATTTCTTTTCAAATTCATCCGTGGAAACACTAAACACTCCAGCCTAAGTAGCTGGGACTACAGGCACACAAAAACAGTTTTTAAAATTAACAGAAGATTTTATTAATAAAATAAAATAAAATAAAATTCAGGCAGGCCGGGCACGGTGGCTCATACCTGTAATTCCAGCACTTTGGGAGGCCTAGGGGGGCGGATCACTTGAGGTCAGGAGTTCAAGATCAGTCTGGCCAACATGGTGAAACCCCGTCTCTACAAAAAATACAAAAATTAGCCAGGCATGATGGAGGGTACGTGTACTCCCAGCTACTCGGAAGGCTGAGGTGGGAGAATCGCTTCAACCTGGGAGGCAGAGGTTGCAGTGAGCCAAGATTGCGCTATTGCACTCCAGCCTGGGCAACATGAGCAAGACTCCATCTCAAAAAAAAAAAAAAAAAATCACAGACAAATCATGTTTGAGGTTTTTTTAAACCTCTGAGTGTGGGAGAAAGCCAAGCTTATCAACTTTGTAGCAATTCTTAAAATTCTAACTTGGTAAACAAAGACCAAAAACTGCCAGAACTTTGGCACCTTGAGAGTATACAATGGGCCAGGTGCAGTGGCTCATGCCTGTAATCCCAGCACTTTGGGAGGCCGAGGCGGGTGGATCACAAGGCCAGGAGTTCAAGACCAGCCTGGTCAAGATGGTGAAACACTGTCTCTACTAAAAATACAAAAAAATAGTCTGGGCATGGTAGCTCATACCTGTAATCCCAGTGCTTTGGGAGGCCGAGATGGGCGGAGCACCTGAGGTTGGGAGTTTGAGACCAGCCTGACCAACATGGAGAAACCCTGTCTCTACTAAATAGAGTACAAAATTAGCTGGGCATGGTGGCACATGCTACTCAGGAGGCTGAGGCAGGAGAACCGCTTGAATCCAGGTGGTGGAGGTTGTGGTGAGCTAAGATCGCACCATTGCACTCCAGCCTGAGCAACAACAGCAAAACTCCGTCTAAAAAAATAAATAAATAAATAAAATTGGCCAGGCGTGGTGGTGGGTGCCTGTAATCCTAGCTACTTGGGAGACTGAGGCAGAGAATGTGAGGCCACCCTGGCTTCACATTTATTTAATGTAAGTTTTACATGACACAGGAAGCTTTGTAAATGAAAACCCAAAGAAACAGGTGAGAGAAGAAAAGAGCTTTTATCTGAGGAATCTGAGTCCTTTTCAGTTATCAGGCCCAGAGTGACATTAAAATGAGCCAGCAGGCCGCGCATGATGGCTCACACCTGTAATCCCCGAACTTTGTGAGGCTGAGGTGGGGAGATCAACTTGAGGCCAGGAGTTCCAGACCAGCCTGGCCAACATGGTAAAATCCCATCTCTACTAAAAATACAAAATATTAGCTGGGTGTGGTGGTGCATGCCTGTAATCCCAGCTACTCAAAACGCTGAGGCATGAGAATTGCTGGAGCCTGAGAGGCGGAGATTGTAGTGAACTGAGATGGCACCACTGTGTTCCAGCCTGGGCGGCAGAGAAAGGCTGTCTCAAAAAACTAAATAAATAAAAACCCGCTTGTAACAAAGGTCAAATAACCCGTATCCAATGTTGCTTGGGTCTAAATCTATCAGGCAACTGTCCTCACTTTGGAGCAAGTAATCACTTTAAATTATGTGTGTGTGCGCGCGCGCTCGTATGCATGTATATAGATAGGGTCTTGCTTTGTTGCCCAGGCTGGAGTGTAGTGGCACAGTCATGGCTCACTGTAGCCTCCACTTGCCAGGCTCAAATGATTCTCCCACCTCAGCGTCCCTAGTAGTTCGCCCTTCAGGCAGGCACCACTATGCCTGGCTACCTTTTTCTGTAGCGACGAGGTCTCATATTGTTACCCAGGCTGGTCTCAAACCCCTGGCCTCAAGCAGTCTTTCCACCTCAGCCTCCCAAAGTGCTGAGATGACAGGCATGAGTCACTGTGCCCGGCCTAACCTGTGTATTATTATTATTTTTTTGAGACGGATTCTTGCTGTGTCACCCAGGCTAGAGTGCCGTCGTGCAACCTGGGCTCACTGCAACCTCCACCTCCTGGCTTCAAGCGATTCTCCTGCTTCAGCCTCCCAAGTAGCTGCGATTACAAGCACCCACCACGGCGCTTGGCTAACTTTTGTATTTTTAGTAGAGGCAGGGTTTCACCATCTTGGCCAGGCTGGTCTTGATCGCCTGACCTCGTGATCCACTCACCTCGGCCTCCCAAAGTGCTGCAATTACAGGCGTGAGCCACCGCGCCCGGCCAACCTGTGTATTTTTTATGTTAGGTTTGATGATGAAGTGTATAGTCATGGAGAAGTTTGGTTTGATAAATAAATATGATCTAATGGTAGTAAACTGGTGGGGGTGGGTGCGTGGGACTTAGCAAGGCCTGTTTGTTCAGAGTCTTGTCTGTGTCCCTGTGTCTTTGGAGATGAGGCTGTTCCTCTCCTCCCGGTATCAGGAGAGCATCTCTGGAATGAGACTCTTATGACCTGCTTTAGAGGAGCAGGGTGAGATGAGGGTGAGAGAGCCCTTTCTGCTTCTAGGGTTTTCCAGATGCTGAGGTGCCATATTTTGGGGTGGTATGTCCTGAACTCCATCAATTCTGTCCCCTTCTTGGGATGTTTCCAAGCCTGTGTTGGTTTGGGTGAGATAATCTGGTTTCCAGAGGCTATGGCAGGCCTCTCCAGTGCTGTCACCCCACAGGACTGACCTAGGGACACCTTCAGGGCTACACATGGTCGTGCAGATCTTTCCCCCATGCATCCCCTTTTCCTTCCTCCACTTCCTTCCCTCCCTAGAGCAATGAGCCTCAGTGAACTGGGACCTCTGTGGACCCCACTGGGAGATGCCAGCCTCTGGAGGTTCCTTGGTGGTCTGCGCCCTTCGCCCCTTCCCTCTAGTGTTTCTGCCCTTAGATGCCTCCTCTTGCCAAGTCACACTCAGCCCCTCCTCCCAAAGATCAAATTCCTTCCTTCCCTCCTCCCTCAACTTTTCTTTCTATTCTCCCTGATTTTACCTGAAAAGATTAATCAGGCCGGGCGCGGTGGCTCAAGCCTGTAATCCCAGCACTTTGGGAGGCCGAGACGGGCGGATCACGAGGTCAGGAGATCGAGACCATCCTGGCTAACACGGTGAAACCCCGTCTCTATTAAGAAATACAAAAAAAAAAAACTAGCCGGGCGAGGTGGCGGGCGCCTGTAGTCCCAGCTACTCGGGAGGCTGAGGCCGGAGAATGGCGTGAACCCGGGAGGCGGAGCTTGCAGTGAGCTGAGATCCGGCCACTGCACCCCCCCCCGGGGGAAAGAAGGGAGAAACCCGGACAAAAAAAAAAAAAAAAAAAAAAAAAAAAAGATTAATCAGCACAGTGCCAAAGATGGAAATAAACCAAAACTCCACTAGATTTTTTAAATTAATTTTTTTTGAGAGAGAAGGTCTCGCTCTGTCATCCAGGCTGGAGTGCAGTGGTGTAATGTTAGCTCACGGCGGCCTCCACCTCCTGGGCCCAAGCAGTCCTCTCACCTCAGCCTCCCAAGTAGCTGGGACCACAGGTGTGCACCACCACACCTGGCTAATTTTTACATTTTTGTAGACACGGGGATCTCCCTATGTTGCCCAGGCTGGTCTTGAACTCCTGGCCTCAAGTGATGTGCCTGCTTCAGCCTCCCAAAGTGCTGGGATTACAGGCATGAGCCACCACACCCAGACTTTTTTCTTTTGAAATGGAGTTTCACTCTTGTTGCTGAAGCTGGAGTGCAGTGGTGTGATCTCAGCTCACTGCAACCTCCACCTCCTGGGTTCAAGTGATTCTCCTGCCTCAGCCTCCCAAGTAGCTGGGATTACAGGCACCCACCACAATCCCTGGGTAATTTTTTGTATTTTTAGTAAAGACAGGGTTTCACCATGTTGGCCAGGCGTATCTCGAACTCCTGACCTCAGGTGATCTGCCCGCCTTGGCCTCCCAAGGTGCTGGGATTACAAGTGTGAGCCACTGTGGCCAGCCTGGAAAGGGCTTTTTTAAAGAATAGGGGCCAGGTGCGGTGGCTCACGCCTGTAATCCCAGCACTTTGGGAGGCCGAGGTGGGTGGATCATGTGAGGTCAGGAATTCGAGACCAGCCTGGCCAACATGGTGAAACCCCGTCTCTACCAAAATACAAACATTAGCCAGGTGTGGTGGCAGGCGCCTATAATTGCAGCTACTTGGGAGGCTGAGGCAGGAGAATTACTAGAACCCGGGAGGCAGAGGTTGCAGTGAGCCGAGATGATGCCATTGTACTGCAGCCTGGGAAACAAGAGCAAAACTCCATCTCAAAAAAGAAGAAGAAGAAGAAAAAAAAAGAATAGGGCACCGGCTAGGCACAGTGGCTCACGCCTGTAATCTCAGCACTTTGGGAGGCCGAGGCAGGGGGATCACCTGAGGTCAGGAGTTCAAGACCAATCTGGCCAACATGGCAAAACCCCATCTCTACTAAAAATACAAAAATTAGCCTGGCGTGGTGGTGGGCACCTGTAATCCCAGCTACTCGGGAGGCTGAGGCAGGAGAATTGCTTGAACCCAGGAGGGGAAGGTTGCAGTGAGCCGATACTGTGCCATTGCACTCTAGCCTGGGCAACAAGAACAAAACTCTGCCTCCAGAAAAAAAAAAAGACAAGAAAGAATAGGGCACCAAGGAGAAATATGGAGAATGTGGGAGCTGACAGATGAATCAACGATGAACCAGATGGTTAATAAGAGAAGAAAATCTTCAGTCTCTTTAATACTCAACACAAGGCAAAGTAAAACCATTTGAAACATTTGTCCTTTCGCCTATCAGACTGGCAAATGAGTATCACTTAGAGAAGAGGCTTTCTCACTAATTACTTCTAAGAATGTGTAAAATGGGAAGAGCCTTTTTGGAGGAAAATTAAGCCTTTAAATTACCAATTCTTTTTGACCGGTCATTTCCACCCCTAGAAATTATCCTGGAAGGAATATTTAAGACGTCCAAAATGCAGGAACAAAAATGTTCATTGCAGTATTGTTGCTAAAATGGAAAGAAAAAAATGATTTGTAATTTTCTTTTGTTTCTTGACTATATACCCAATTCTCCTGGGCCTGTTTTATGTTATATTTACTTAAATCCCGCACCTCCTGTGTCAGAATGTTATTGCATGTTTTATTGTCTTTTTTTTTTTTTTTTTTTTTGAGACGGAGTCTTGCTCTGTCGCCCAGGCTGGGGTGCAGTGGCCAGATCTCAGCTCACTGCAAGCTCCGCCTCCCGGGTTTACGCCATTCTCCTGCCTCAGCCTCCAGAGTAGCTGGGACTACAGGCGCCCGCCACCTCGCCCGGCTAGTTTTTTGTATTTTTTAGTAGAGACGGGGTTTCACCGCATTAGCCAGGATGGTCTCGATCTCCTGACCTCGTGATCCGTCCGTCTCGGCCTCCCAAAGTGCTGGGATTACAGGCTTGAGCCACCGCGCCCGGCCTTATTGTCTTAATAAACAATGCAGTTGATAAATATTCTGAGCCAGGCAAGTCGGAGGCTTCACCCAGCCCCTCCCTGGCCCTGCAGTCTCCCATGGACAGAGTCTTCCCTGAAGCCTCATGCTCCGAGGTGGGACCTTGGAATGAGGCCAGGGAGGTGGGGGCGGACCCTGTAAGGAGAGCAGTTGGCAGGATGAACAGTTGAGGGGCTCTTGGGGAGAGGCCTGGAGGCTGGACTGCAGGTAACCGAACCCATGGTGCTGAGCCGGGTGTCTGGGGTGAGGAGGCCTCTGCTGAAGAGGATGGAGTGAACAGGCTGAGTCAGGATTCAGGCCCTCACCCACATGACTGTCACCATGGAGTTGGGCTGTCCTGGGCTTTCCCAGGGCACAGATCTCGTGCGACCTGTGGGAGACCCCACTGCCATGAGGAAAGGCAGCCTGGAGAACACCCTTTTATGGAAAAGCTGCCCGGTCACCCGAGCTTTCCTTTACATCACTCAATTCCCTCCTCTCATTCCCTAGTACGGCCCAGGCCTGTCACCTATCAGCTCTCCTGTCTCCAGCAGGATGGCTTCATCCTCAGGGTAGACATGAAAGCAGATTGGCCCTGGCCTACGGTTGGAACTGCCCCGTTTCTCTCTATCCCCTCACCCTACCCTGTAACATGGTGCCTCAGGATGGGCCCCGTGACCAGCCAAGCCCAGCTTGGGCTTGCAGGCCTAGCAGTCCCCCTCCCTCCCTTCCTTCCTTCCTTCCTTCCTCCCTCCCTTCCTTCCTTCCTCCCTCCCTCCCCTCCTTTCTGCCAAGCCCAGCTTGGGCTTGCAGGCCTAGCAGTCTTCCTCCCTCCCTCCCTCCCTTCCTTCCTCCCTCCCTTCCTTCCTTCCTTCCTTCCTCTCTCTTTCTCTCTTTCTCTCTCTCTCTATTTATTTATTTTTGAGACACGGTCTCTCTCTGTCATCCAGGCTGGAGTGCAGTGGTGCAATCTCAGCTCACTGCAGCCTCGTCCTTGGCTCACTGCAGTCTCGACCTCTGGGGCTCAAGAGATCCTCCTGCCTCAGCTTCCTGAGTAGCTGGGACTATAGGCATATGCCACCATGCCCTGCTCGTTTTTGTACTGTTTGTTGAGACGGGGTTTGGCAGTGTTGCCCAGGCTGGTCTTGAATTCCTGGGCTCAAGTGCGGGGTTACAGGTGTGAGCCACCATGCCAGCCAGGCCCTTCAAGCTTTGGCCAGAGAGTCAGTTGTTTCCTCTACTTATTCCCTACATGTGTGTTAGTCCTGCCATTTTCCACTCCTGTTCTCCGCGTCCTGGCCCTCTTCTCATGGGGCCTATGCTGTTATACTCCCAGGGTCTCCAGGCTGGTCAAGAAATACTTACACATGCCTGCGTTCACGCACATGTGCACACACACACGTGCACACACACACAAGCATGCTGCTTATTTGTAGCCTGTACACACACACATACTCACACACACACACACACTCTCACACATACCATCACACCGTCTCCTTGCCCTTACCCTTGGTCTCTACATGCACACACACACAGATGCAGGCACATTGCATTCTTATTTGTAGCCTCTACATACATGCCTGTGCACAAACCCACACTCACACACTCACATGTGCACGCTTAGAAATATGCACCGGTGTTTTCCTCTGAACATAATTTTTTCTAGGTCCTCACATGCCTTTTAACCCTCCTCTCCTATCAGGCTCCTTCTCTTCTCAAGCCCAGCTTCAGTGAGTGAGCCCTGTTGGCTGAGTACCTCACAGCTGCACGGGCTCAGCTCTCAGGTGGAGCCCGGGAGGGCACTGCCCCGAGTGAGGGGTGTCAGCCCCTGTGAGCACCGCGCTGCCACCCTCACTGCCGAGCTGCTCTGGTGGTGGAGGAGGACCTGCCCATCTGACATCCAGCACCTCCCTTTCCAGACACATCTCCTCCACACTGGCCAGCCCCTGGGCGGTCCATGCAGCCTTTTCAGGAGGTGGATAAAGAGGGTAAGGAGAGTGTTCCAGGCACGCTCCTTTTGGTGCCTCAAAGCTCATCTCTGCAAACTGTCACCCTCAGCCTTCTGTGAGCTTCTGGCAGCTCCACCCACCAGGGAGAAAGGGACCAGTTCCAGAGGTTCCCCTAGTGCAGCTCACCCCAGCCCCCAACCATTTTCTGACAACCAGGTCTTCCGGAAACCCCAGGCCCCCTTGAGATGGGTGTGTAGCTCTGTCTTTCGCACAGAAGTCTCATGATGTATTCGTGATACGTCTGGCTGAGACGCTCCTGAACAGCTCCCCACCTCCTCTGAAGGAGGAGGAACGGGAAGAGATCAACAGACAGGACTCAGGCCTCTCGTAACTTAACGTCATACAAGAAAAACAAACAAAAAGTTAAAATGATGAAACATTCCCAGAAGTCCTGAATGAGATTCCTATTGCTGCTGTAACTAATTACCACAAATTTAGTGACTTACAACAATGCAAATGTATTTATTCTCATACATTTCTGGAGGTCAGAAGTCTACAGTGAAGGGCTGGGCATGGTAGCTCATGCCAGTAATCCCAGCACTTTGGGAGGCCGAGGCGGGTGGATCACTTGAGCTCAGGAGTTTGAGACCAGCCTGGGTAACATGGCAAAACCCTGTCTCTACAAAAAAATACAAAAATTAGCTGGGCACAGTGGCGCATGCCTGTACTCCCAGCTACTTGGGGGACTGAGGTGGGAGGACCGCTTGAGCCCAGGAGGCTGAGGCTGCAGTGAGCTGAGATTGCGCCACTGCGCTCCAGCCTGGGTGACAAAAAAAGAAAAAAGAGGGCTCCAATGAAGGTGTTGACAGGGCCATGTTTTTTCTGGAGGCCTCAGGGAAGAATCTGTTTCCTTGTCTCTTCCAGCTTCTAGGAACTGTCTGTATACTCCCTGGCTCATGGCCCCTTCCCTCATCTTCAAAACACATTACCCCAACTTCCACTTCCGTTGTCACATTTCCGCTCTCTGACTTTGACCTTCCTGCCTCCCTCTTACAAGGAACCTTGTGATGATGTTGGAGCCACTCAGAAAATTCAGGATAATCTCCCCATCTCAAGATATATATATAATCATACCTGCAAAGTTTCCTTTACGACATGAAGGTTCTGAGAATTAGGATAGTGGGTGGACATTTCTGGAGGTGCCACTATTCAGCCCAGCACAAATATAAAGTGAAATATCATAAACACATATGTGTCTACCACTAAGATTAAATAGATATTAATATTTTGCCTCATTTTCTTCAGTTTTTTTTGTTTTTGTTTTTGTTTTTTGTTTTTTTTTTGAGACGGAGTCTTGCTCTGTCGCCCAGGCTGGAGTGCAGTGGCGTGATCTCAGCTCACTACAACCTCCCAGGTTCAAGCAATTCTCCTGCCTCAGCCTCTGGAGTAGCTGGGACCACAGGCACACACCGCCATGCCCGGCTAATTTCTTTTGTATTTTAATAGAGACGGGGTTTCACCGTGTTTGCCCAGGCCGGTCTCAAACTCCTGAGCTCAGGCAATCTGTCCACCTCAGCCTTCCAAAGTGCTAGGATTACAGGCGTGAGCCACTGTGCTCAGCCTTCTTCAGATTTTTTAAAAAGAAATAAAGCTTTACAGAACTAACTGAAGCCCTCTACGGCTCTTCTGTCCCTCACTCCCCAGAGGTGACCACTATCCTGAGGTAGGTATAAATCACGCCCATGTATTTTTGTTGTTGTTGTTTTACTACATATTATATGCTACATATTATAAATGTCTTTCTAAACAGAACTTACTATTTTGTGCTATTTTGTGTGTGTGTTTTGGAACTTTATGTAAATGGAATCACTGTGTGTACCATTTTGCAACTTTTGCTTTTTTTTCTTTTTTCTTTCTTTCTTTCTTTCTTTTTTAAATTTTTTTTTGAGACAGAGGAGCCTCACTCTGTCACCCAGGCTGGAGTGCAGTGGCGCCACCTTGTCTCACTGCAACCTCTACCTCTCGGGTTCAAGCGATTCTCCTGCCACAGCCTCCCAAGTACATGGGATTATGACTGTAATTCCAGCTACTCAAGAGGCTGAGGCAGGAGGATCACTTGAGGCCAGGAGTTCAAGACCAGCCTGGGTAACATAGGGAGACCTTGTCTCGTCTCTAAAACAAAAAAAAGGCACAAGCCACCATGCCTGGCTAATTTTTGTATATTTTGTAGAGATGGTGTTTCACCATGTTGCCCAGGCTGGTCTCAAACTCCTGAGCTCAAGCGATCTGCTCGCCTCAGCCTCCCAAAGTGCTGGGATTTCAGGCGTGAGCCACCGTGCCCAGCCAACTTTCGCTTTTTTTTTTTGAGAAGGAGTTTTGCTCTGTTGCCCAGGCTGGAGTGCAATGGCGTGATCTTGGCTCACCGCAACCTCCACCTCCCGGGTTCAAGTGATTCTCCTGCCTCAGCCTCCCAAGTAGCTGGGATTATAGGCGCCCACCACCATGCCTGGCTAATTTTTTTGTATTTTTAGTAGAAATGGAGTTTCTCCATGTTGGTCAGGCTGGTCTCGAACTCCCGACCTCAGGTGATCTGCCTGCCTCGGCTTCCCAAAGTGCTGGGATTACAGGTGTGAGCCACTGCGCCTGACCAAAAATGAAGATCTTGTTCATCCATTTTAACTGCAGCATAGAATACCACCCTGAGCAAGTTTGGGTTCATTTTGTCCTTTCTTTGGCTGAGAGAAAATCAGGCGGGCGCCTGTATTCCCAGCTATTCGGGAGACTTTTTTTTTTTTTGAGACGGAGTCTTGCTCTGTAGCCCGGGCTGGAGTGCAATGGCCGGATCTCAGCTCACTGCAAGCTCCGCCTCCCGGGTTTACGCCATTCTCCTGCCTCAGCCTCCGGAGTAGCTGGGACTACAGGCGCCCGCCACCTCGCCAGGCTAGTTTTTTGTATTTTTAGTAGAGATGGGGTTTCACCGTGTTTGCCAGGATGGTCTCGATCTCCTGACCTCGTGATCCGCCCGTCTCGGCCTCCCAAAGTGCTGGGATTACAGGCTTGAGCCACCGCGCCCGGCCCGGGAGGCTTTTTAAACTTTTTTGCAATTGCATACAGTGCTCCAGTAAATATCTTTGTACTTGTTTTCTTGAACACCTGTTCCAAAAGCCTAGGTAAGGAACTTTGAAGAGCACATGCACACACCTCCAGCATTACCAGGTATTGCTATGTCCTCCCAAAGTACCTACCAACAACAGTGTCATTTCAGGCTAGGCACAGTGGCTCAAGCCTGTAATCCCAGCACTTTGGGAAGCCAAGGTAGGCAGATCACTTTGGCTCAGGAGTTTGAGACCAGCCTGGGCAATATGGCGAAACCCCATCTCTACAAAAAATACGAAAATTACTCAGATGTGGTGGTGAGTGCCTGTAGTCCCAGCTACTTTGGAGGCTGAGGTGGGAAGACTATCTGAACCTAGGTTTGTCAAGGGTGCAGTGAGCCCAGATTGTGCCACTGCACTCCAGTCTGGGCAACTGAGTAAGACCCTGTCTCAAAAAAAAAAAAAAAAAAAAGTACTCATTTCCCCATATGCTTACCAGTATCTGGCATTTTCAGATTTACTATTTTTCTTTTGTTTTAGAGATGAGACGAGGTCTCCCTATGTTACTCAGGCTAGTCTTGAACTCCTGGCCTCAAGTGATCCTTCTGTCTCAGCCCTTGAATAGCTGGGATTACAGTCATAAGCCACCATGCCCAGCAGATTTACTATTCTTTTTTATCTTTTTATTTGTTTATTTAAAGGGACCTTTTTTTTTTTTTGAGACGGAATCTCACTCTGTCACCCAGGCTGGAGTGCAGTGGCATGATTTCGGTTCACTGCAACCTCCACTTCCTGGGTTCAAGCTCTTCTTCTGGGTCAGCCTCCCAAGTAGCTGGGACAACAGGTGTGCACCACCGTACCTGGCTAATTTTTTTTTTCTTTGTATCTTTAATAGAGACAGGGTTTCACCATATTGGCCAGGCTGGTCTTGTACTCCTGGCCTCAACTGATCAACCTGCCTTGGTCTCCTAAAATGCTGGGATTACAGGCATGAACCACCACATCTGACCATACTATTCTTTTTAAATTTTATTTCTTTTTATACATTATTTTAAAAATTAATAGAGATGGGGTCTCACTGTGTTGCCCAGGCTCAAGTGCTGGAATTATAGGCATGAGCCACCGTGCCAGGCTCAGATTTACTGTTTTAAAAAAAGATTGGCTGGGTGCAGTGGCTCATGCCTGTATCCTAGCACTTTGGAAGGCCAAAGTGGGTGAATTGCTTGAGCTTAGGAGTTTGAGGCCAGATTGGCCAACACGGCAAAACCCCATCTCTACAAAAAAAAAATTAGCAGGGTGTGGTGGTGTGTGCCTGTAGTCCCACCTACTTAGGAAGCTGAGGCCTTAGGATCGCTTTGAACTTGGTAGGTTTCAAAAAAAAAAAAAAAAAGATTTTTCTTACATATTTTCCAGTCAATCTGCACTGCTCCCAATCTTTTCCTGACTGTTTATGCAGCTGGGACCTTTCTTCCATCTTAATCCTGGACGACAGATCCACCCAGGACCTTCTGAGCCATGCATGGGACCCCTCCCCAGATCCCCTCTCTGTGAAGCCCGTGACTCCAGACTGTGCTCTGCCCACAGTTTCACTGTCGCCAGCCTGAGAAGAGCTTTACCCTGTATGGGTCTGGAGCTTTCTGCTCTTCCCACAGAATGCCCTGGAATTTCTGCTCTTCCCACAGAATGCCCTGGAATGCGCAGCGATTTTCCCATGGGAGGAATGAAGTCTTTTGCGTTACTACACTTTGGTCTACATGAATCAGGCAAGTCTAACCCTGATTATGAGAATAAAGCCATTCCAGAATTATTCCGTCCTCAACTCCAAAAATAAATGGCTATTTTTTTTCCTGCCCCCAAGGATGTTGTGAAATATACCTGCCAATGAACTGAAAACTCTCTCCTGGAATGTGGTGGGAGGGAGGAAGAAATCCAAAGACTCTGACCTTTCTTCCCAGAATAAGCCTCATTTATTTACCAGCCTGTGTCTTTTAGAAACCAAATCCCCTTCCACTTTAGGTTTTGTTGTTGTGGTTGTTGTCGTTTGTTTTTGAGACAGGGTCTCACTCTGTTGCCCAGGCTGGAGTGCAGTGGCACGATCACGGCTCACTGCAGCCTCCACCTCTTGGGCTCAAGGGATTCTCCTGCCTCAGCGTCCCAAACAGCTGGGATTACAGGTACAGGCACCATGCCTAGCTAATTTTCACTTTAGGTTTTTAACTCCTCCTTTTAAAATCCAGCTAGGCCTGGTTTAGTGGCTCACACCTGTAATCTCAGCACTTTGGGAGGCTGAGGCAGGAGGATTACTTGAGCTCAGGAGTTCCAGACCAGCCTGGGCAACGTGGCAAAACCTCGTCTCTACAAAAAATGAAACATTAACCAGGCGTGGTGGCATGTTTTTGTGGTCCCAGCTACTCAGGAGGCTGAGGTCGGAGGATTGCTTGAGCCCAGGAGGTCATGGCTGCACTAAGCCACTATCATGCCACTGCACTCCAGCTTGGGTGACAAAGTGAGACCCTGTCTCAAAAACTAATAATAATAAAATAAAATAAAAATAAAAGGCCGGGCGCGGTGGCTCAAGCCTGTAATCCAAGCACTTTGGGAGGCCAAGGCGGGTGGATCACCTGAGGTCAGGAGTTCGAGACCAGCCTGGCCAACATGGTGAAACTCCGTCTCTACTAAAAAATACCAAAAAAATTAGCTGGGTGTGGTGGCGGGCGCCTGTATTCCCAGCTATTCAGGAGGCTGAGGCAGGAGAATTGCTTGAACTTGGGAGGTGGAGGTTGCAGTGAGCGGAGATCACGCCATTGCACTCCAGCCTGGGCAACAAGAGCGAAACTCTGTCTCAAAAATAAAATAAAATAAAAATAAAGTCCAACTATAGCAGTGGGCTAAATATCTTTAGCTCCCTTAACATGGCAGAGGTCATCTCCGAGTTACTTGATCTTCATGATAATTCATTTCTACTCCTGCCACTCCCTAAACAGACTGCAATGGTATAATCTTCTGGGTGATACATATACATACCATTGTATATGTGCTCAGGTAAAAGAGATTGCTCAGCTATCTGGTTCCAACCTGATAGCTCCTTGAGCCTTGTTTATATCTCTGGCTGTAAATACCCATTTTGTATATTCCCGTATCCCCACTAGTGTGGCTTTGCCCATAGTGTACCCCTGCAAAGGATGGTTCCTAGGGGATTGTGTCTGCCAATGGGGGAAGGACTGCTCGCTTCAAGGGGGGCCTGGGTGCTGCTGGTGGGGTCTCTCTTAGCCTCCTATTGTGGAACGAGGACTGGGGGGATGCTCAGGGGTCCTTACATTTGTACATTCAACTATTGAGAGTGAATTCTTTGCTGAGTTCTAGGCATGAAATGGGTACTTCAGAAGCTCCCCTTTCTTGCACACCAATGCTGCTCCTGAGAGACCCTTGAAATGGAGTTTTGTATGCCCTTTATATGGCAGAAGGGGACCCACAAAGGCTATCTCCCTGTCTCCATCCCAGAAACAGTCGAACAGTGCTGAGTATTAGAATCATAACCATTGGTAGCCGGGCATGGTGGTGCGCGCCTGTAATCCTAGCACTTTAGGAGGCCGAGGTGGGCAGATCATGAGGTCAGGAGTTTGAGACCAGCCTGACCAACATGGTGAAACCCCATCTCTACTAAAAATACAAAAATTAGCCAGGCATGGTGGCGTGCACCTGTAATCCCAGCTACTCAGGAAGCTGAGTCAGGAGAACTGCTTGAACCCGGGAGGCGGAGGCTGCAGTGAGCCGAGATCACGCCACTGCACTCCAGCCTGGGTGATAGAGTGAGACTCTGTTTCAAAAATAAAAATAAAAAAAGAATCAAAAAAATAAAGAAATTAAAAAATTTTTTTTTGTTTTTTTGAGACGGAGTCTCACTCTGTCGCCCAAGCTGGAGTGCAGTGACGAAATCTTGGCTCACTTCAACCTCCGCCTCCCAGGTTCAAGTGATTCTCCTGCCTCAGCCTCCCAAGTAGCTGCGAATACAGGTACCCACCACCATGCCCAGCTTAATTTTTGTGTTTTTAGTATAGACAGGGTTTCACCATATTGGCCACACTGGTCTCGAACTCCTGACCTCAGATGATCCACCTGCCTCGGCCTCCCAAAGTGCTGGGATTACAGGTGTGAGCCACTATGCCCCGCCAAAACATTGTTTCTTTACGATTTACTCAAACCACATTTTTTTTTTCTAATTCAAATATGCCTTTATTACAGTGGCAAGAAAGTATTAATTTTACTGTAATTGTTGAAGAGTTATGTTTTTCCTTATAACAGTAAACATGCATCTTAAATATCAACTCATAAAGTGTGTGTTAAAATAGGCCCACCAGCTTACATAAAATAATATATAAATATTTGTTAAAAATTTGAACAAATGGCCGGGTGCGGTGGCTCACGCCTGTAATCCCAGCACTTTGGGAGGCCGAGGCAGGCGGATCATGAGGTCAAGAGATTGATACCATCTTGGCCAACATGGTGAAACCCCGTCTCTACTAAAAATACAAAAATTAGCTGGGCTTGGTGGTGTGCATCTGTAGTCCCAGCTACTCATGAGGCTGAGGCAGGAGAATTGCTTGAACCCAGGAGGCGGAGGTTGCAGTGAGCCAAGATCGCACCACTGCACTCCAGCGTGGTGACAGAGCAAAACTCTGTCTCAAAAAAAAAAAAAAAAATGAACAAATATCTAATAAAATATTAAGAAATCAAGGCTTGGCGGGGCGGGTGGGGAGGGGTGGGTGTGGTGGGTCATGTCTGTAATCCCAGTACTTTGGGAGGCTGAGGCGAGAGGATTGCTTGAACCAGGAATTTTTCTTCTTTTGAAACAGAATTACTCTGTTGCCCAGGATGGAGTGCAGTGGGGGCAATCCTGGCTCACTGCAACCTCTGCCTCTGAGGTTCAAGTGATTCTCATGCCTCAGCCTCCCAAGCAGCTGGGACCACAGGCGTGCACCTCCATGTCCAGCTAATTTTTTGTATTTTAGCAGAGACAGGGTTTCACCATATTGGCCACGCTGGTCTGGAACTCCCGGCCACAAGTGCTCCGCCCACCTCAGCCTCCCAAAGTGCCAAGGGATTACAGGCGTGAGCCCCCGTGCCTGGCTTCTCTTTCTTTCTTTTTTGAGACAGGGTCTCACTCTGTTGCCAAGGCTGAAGTGCAGTAGCACGATCAGGGCTCACTGCCACCCCAATGTCTCCAGCTTAAGTGATACTCATGTCTCGGCCTCCTTGGTGGTATCTGGGACTACAGGTGCATTCCAGCATGCCTGGCTCATTTTTTGTTTGAATTTCATTAGAGACAAGGTCTCACTATGTTGGCCAGGCTGGTCTCAAATTCCTGAGCTGGAGTGATCCTCTCAGCTTGGCCTCCCAAAGTGCTGGGATTACAGACGTGAGTCATCATGTCTGCCCCTGGGCCCAGCTTTCAGACCACTTTTTTTTTTTTTTTTTTGAGACAGAGTCTCACTCTGTTGCCCCGTCATGAGATCTCTGCTCACTGCAACCTCTGCCTCCCAGGTCTAAGTGATTCCCTGCTTCAGCCTCCGGAGTAGCTGGGACTACAAGTGCCTACCACTATGAAAGGCTAATTTTTGTATTTTTAGTAGAGATGGGGTTTTGCCATGTTGGCCAGGCTGGTCTCAAACTCCTGGCCTCAAGGGATCCGCCTGCCTCAGTCTCCCAAAGTGCTGGGATACCCAGCCCCTACGGTGTTTATTAGTCCCACACTTTAGCTGTGAACTGCCTGGGGCCGAGCTGTTTAGCTGAGGAAGAGCTGGAGCCTGGAGAGGCAGAGGCCCCAGTGCAGCAGCATCCTGGGCCTGGAGCTGGGGCTGGGCAGATGCAGGGCACTAAGGACAAGCAGAGAGAGTGGAGCAGGCAGCCCTTCCAGATACTTGGGTCAGGTCCGAGAGGGGAGCCAAGGCGTCCCAGGTATCTGGCCAAGAGGTCAGGCCAAAATTAGAGTCAAGGATCAAACAGCAAAATCAGTATAAAGAGAGGACACCAAGCCTGGCACAGTCTCTCACACCTGTAATCCCAACGCTTTGGGAGACAAAAGTGAGAGGATAGCTTGGTGCCAGGGGTCCCAGACCAGCCTGGGCAACAAAGCAAGATGCCATCTCTACAAAAATAAATAAATAAATAAATAAATAAAAATAAAAATGAGAGGACACCGGCCTGGTGCGGTGACTCATGCCTGCAATCCCAGCACTTTGGGAGGTCAGGAGTTTGAGACTAGCCTGACCAACATGGTGAAATCCCGTCTCTACTAAAAATACAAAAATTAGCTGGGCATGGTGGTGGGCACCTGTAATCCCAGCTACTCAGGAGGCTGAGGCAGGAGTATCGCTTGAATCCAGGAGGCAGAGGCTACAGTGAGCTGAGATCGCTCCACTGCACTCCAGCCTGTGTGACAGTGCGAGATTCTGTCTCGGAAAAAAAAGAAAAAAAAAAAGAGAGAGAGAGAGGACACCAAAAATGGTTCAGATTTAAGGAAGACAGAGGGAAGAGGAGAGCTGATATGATACAAGGGGCATGTCTCACGGAATATTTTAAAGTTTAGATTATGGGATCCAGGGGCAGTGTTTTGAGCCATTTCTGAGACCATTTCTCCTGCAGTTTAGATGAAAATGGGGCATCAGCTCTGCCCAAGAGGGAAGGAGGGCAGACCAGACAGTGAGGAAACAGAAACAGAAACAGGTTCTCCAGCTCCGGGGAGAAGGCTCATTCCCGCCCCCCTCGTCCTCCGCACCCAGCGCCGCTGCAATCTGCATCTGCGGTAAACAAGTCCCAGGGAATGTAGTAAAACTCCCGTGGATTCCAGGAACCTTGTCACACTACAGAAAAAAAAAAAAAAAAAAAGGAAAACAACCTCTTGGAGGCCCGCATCAGTGTCTGGGCGTGGGGCGGGGATTCTCCTTGGAGGACTTTGGAGAGGCTAGGAAGTTCTGAGCAGAGATAATGGAGGCTCCAGGTGCTTGGGCCACAGCCAGGAAAATCATCCAAGACGCAGCACGATGCGGGAATGGCGCGCAGCCCTGCGGAAGGCGGCCAGGCCCCACAGATCGGGGACAGGGGCAGCTCTCACCCCTCCCCTGGGGACCGGGATGCTAGGGAAAGGAGACTCTCCAGGAAACTGAACACGAGGTGGCCTACATTCGCCTGGGAAGGCCAGGAAGTCGGGGTAGGGGTGGGAGGATGGAGTGGGCTGCCCCCATGGCTAACCTTCGGGGCCGGTCTGTGCACTCGGGGGCCCTCAGACACTCCCCACCTCCTGACCGTGCAGGCAGCACCCCAGAGGTCTTTTCAGGTAAGGCTGCCGCTAGTGACAAAGGACTTGCGTAGCCCCTCCTGTTTACAGGGGCTAGGTGCTGAGCAACAAAGCAAATAGGGCCACACTTGGTCGCCTTCCCTCTTAACTTGTTGCTAAATTCCTTCAGTTTTCAGATAAAGCAGATGCATAAATCTCTGATCACTGCCACAGGATGTTCCGCATCTCCATCCATACTGCGGAGACACCGCTATGAGAAAGCACGAGCAACTTTCAAAGGCTGCTGACCCTACTGATTAATTACAGTCAGCCCCCACAGCCCATATCAATAACAGGGAAACAGTCAGTTTCTGCTGACTTTTGCTCTCGACAGGTTGAATGTTGAGTTCATGTGGACACCATGGAATCATGATATCCTAGAGATTCAGCTACTTGGGGACATGTTTTAAGCTAGCACTTTTCCCAAAGCCTATCAGGAAGGCAGCAACTGCTTGTGAGCTAGCAGAGAAAGGTCTGCTCAGCCTCAATCATTCATTTCACAAATGCTGAGACTCGAGGCTGCTGTGTGTCATGCTAGCTCCAAGGATGCAAAGAGAGGACAGGCCCTATGTGGTGGAAAGGATGGGGCCATGACCACGGTGCCACAGCCTGCAGGCCCCCAAGGACAGCCCTGTGCTGCATTTGTGACTGTGTCTCTTGCACCTAACAGGAGGCGCAACATTTAGCAGGTGCTCAATAAAAACAGTGAAAAATGAAAAATACAATGTTATGCCTTTGATAACAGTGATCTGGGAGTTTAGGGAGAAAGCAGGTAATTCTGCTTGGGAATTAAAGGCTTTGAAGAAGGAGTGAAAGGTCCCAGTTGGTCCTTGAAATGTAGGAGGCAATGGGCAGAGAAGGAAGGGCAGTCCAGGAGGAGGGTGGCAAGCAGGAGGGTGTGATGTGGCACGAGGTCAGACCCAAAGGAGGCAGGATGAGGACTCTTGAATTGCAGGTGGTCCAGTCCCTACAGACTCAATGCTCTATTCACAGATTGTACATACTGTCCACATGATAAATTCCTCTTAGAATCAGGAACCAGTTTCCCTCTTTTCTATTTGTGTAGAGATGGAGGTCTCACGATGTTGCCCAGGCTGGTGTCAAACTCCTGGCCTCAAGCAATCCTCCTACCTTGGCCTCCCAAAGTGTTGGGATTACAAGCGAGAGCCACTATGTTTGGCTGGGTTCAATCTTTTTTTTTCTTTTTTGAGACGGAGTCTCGCTCTGTCGCCCAGGCTGGAGTGCAGTGGCCGGATCTCGGCTCACTGCAAGCTCCGCCTCCCGGGTTCACGCCATTCTCCTGCCTCAGCCTCCGGAGTAGCTGGGACTACAGGTGCCCGCCACCACGCCCGGCTAGTTTTTTGTATCTTTTAGTAGAGACGGGGTTTCATCGTGTTAGCCAGGATGGTCTCGATCTCCTGACCTCGTGATCCGCCCGTCTCGGCCTCCCAAAGTGCTGGGATTACAGGCTTGAGCCACCGCGCCCGGCCTGGGTTCAATCTTTGGAAACATTTTCTTTTTTCAAATAGTAAAACTACGCTGTGGTTCCTTTTTCACCTTGACTGTTGGGAAGCTCCTGAAGTGCTGGGTTCCTCATACTTTTTGGTACCCTCTAGCAGCCCCACAGAGGACTTTTTACCTAATAGGTTCTATATGGGTTCTCTGTTGCTGCATAAGAATGTCACTACAAAGGTAGAGGGTTAAAACAATCCACATTCAGCTTGGTGCGGTGGCACATACCTACAGTCCCAGAGACTTAGGAGGTTGAAACAGGAGGAACACTTGAGCCCAGGAATTCACAGCCAGACTGGTCAACATAGTAGGACTCCATCTCTGAAAATGAAACAAACTTCAAAAACACATATTTATTATCTCACAATTTTATTTTATTTTATTTTATTTTTGGAGACAGAGTCTCGCTCTGTTGCCCAGGTTGGAGTGCTGTGGTGAGATCTTGGCTCACTGTAACCTCTGCCTTCCAGGTTCAAGCGATCCTCCTGCCTCAGCCTCCCTAGTAGCTGGGATTACAGGCGTGTGCCACCACACCTGGCCAATTTTTGTATTTTTAGTAGAGACGGGGTTTCACTATGGTGGAGGCTCATCTCGAACTCCTGACCTCGTGATCCACCTGCCTCAGCCTCCCCAAGTGTTGGGATTACAGGCGTGAGTCTCCACACTCCGCCTCACAATTTTCTTTTTTTTTTTTTTTTGAGATGGAGTCTCTCTGTCGCCCAGGCTGGAGTGCAATGGTGCCATCTCAGCTCACTGCAACCTCCCCCTCCCGGGTTCAAGTGGTTCTCCCACCTCAGCCTCCCAAGTAGCTGGGATTACAGGCACGTGCCATCATGCCCGGCTAATTTTTGTATTTTTGTAGAGATGAGGTTTCACCATGTTGGTCAGGCTGGTCTTGAACTCCTGACCTCAGGTGATCCGCCCGCCTTGGCCTCTGAAAGTGCTGGGATTACAGGCATGAGCCACCGCGCCCGGCCTGTCCCACAATTTTCTTACAGGAGTCTGAGCATGGCTCATCTGGGTCCTCTTCAAGCCTGTGGTCAAGGTGCAGGCCAGGGTTAGGGACTCATCTGTGGCTTCACTGGGGAAGGATCTTCTTCCAAGCTCATGTACTTGTTTGCAGAATTAAGCTGCGAGCAGGCTGTTGGACTGAGGGCATCAGTTTCTTGCTTGTAAGCCAACAAGGAAGGAGGCAGCCTAGCAAAACTGTCATTATAATTTCATATAACCTACACACACATAGTCACATCCATCCTGTCACCTTTGCCATAGTCTATTAGTTAGAAGCAAGTCACCGGCCCCACCCACACCCAAGTGGGGGGCGTCTCAAAAGGGCATGGAGACCAGAGGGATCATGAGCCCACCTTCATGTCGGTTGGCCATGAGTCCTCATCAGATATTCGCTGCTGGTCAATTGAAATGCTCCCTTTGGCAACTGAAGGTATCACTATTACATGGACGTGATGCCTCCCCAAGAAGATGGTGAAGTGAGCTCTCTTCCTGCTAAGAATGTTCCCCCTAGCTTCTGCTACAGCGCTGGGCACAGGCAAGCGGGTCAATAGATATGAAATGAAGAAATATTATAGGATGCACATTACTGCTGGAAGGACTTGGAGTTTTCTTCCATCAAGGTAACGATCTGACTGGCATACATTTCTCAGTTGACAGTTGTGATTTAAAAAACCCATAAAACAACTGTAACAGCCACAAAGTGGGAACTGCAGCAGACATCGCCGTTACGAATGTGACTCTGCCCAAGAAAAATGTCTCCTAAACCCCGGCACCTATTGTTTGCCTCGTACTCTACAGATGAGCTATGTATATTAACACCACTTCCTGGGTCTGCCTGTGCAAAACTTTACAAGCACAGTATAGGAGCACAGGCTCTGGGCCAGGCTGCCGCGGTCAACGCCCAGCTGAGCCTCTGCCTGTGTGACCTTGGACAGATCGCTTCACTTCTTGTGCCTGTTTTCTCATTTATAAGATGGAAGTGATAATGGTGCCCACTTCCCAGAGTCGCTATGTGGGTTAAATGAATTAATATATGTGAACAGCCTGGAAAATAGCAAATACTAAGTGTTTGCTATCACTATTGGAAGTTTAATTCCATTTTTAGAATGTATCAAGATCAAAGCATTCCTTTTTGTTTCTGCTCTCCCGAACTCTGCCTTTAAAGGGAGGAGAAAACATTCTGCCTAGAAGGAAAGTTCTGGAAAGTGTATGTTTGAGTAAGTGGGAGGTGATGAAGAGGAATAATGCTTCAGGCCAGGATTTAAGATTACACTTGTAATCCTAGCACTTTGGGAGGCCAAGCCTGGAAGATTATTTGAGCTCAGGAGTTTGAGACCAGCCTGGGCAACACAGCGAGACCCATCTCTGCTAAAAATCCAAAACATTACAGGTGTGGTGGCATGCACCTGTAGTTCCAGCTATTCGGGAGGTTGAGGCAGGAGGACGACTTGAGCCCAGGAAGTTGAGGCTTCAGGGAGGTGACTGCACCACTGCACTCCAGCCTGGACAACAGAGTGCAATCTTGTCTCCAAAACAAAAATAGAATATTCTCAGCCTGAGCAAGGACGTGGAGATTGAAGGGAACAACAAATAGGATTTAGTGGTGCAATCACCTCATCTCTGAGTGACAGAACCTTTGATGTTTGCCCCCTTATGGGAGTCACACCTGGGACCAAGCACCTGCCAACAGGCTCTTTTTCTCTCCTGCTGCCCCAAGGCTGGCCCTGGCCAGGGAGGACAGGTAGAAACCCTCTGACACCACTTGAATTGGCACCATTACCATTGGCACCACTGGAATTGACTAGATCTTAAACATGACTTACTCCCCTGTGCAAGGCGTAGGAAGAAGAAAGGAGATGCCAAAGTGCTATCATTTTGGGAACTGGATGGCATCCTGCTTACCCCAAGATATTTAGGTGAGTCTAAGGAGGCCGTGCTTGTCTGACCGGTCTAGTCAATATCAGTCGGCATACTAGGTGAGGAGTTGTGCACCTTGAAGGCCTCTGTCGCCATGGTGTTCTGGGGACTGATGGAGGAGGGAAGCAGGTGTCTCAGTTAAAGTTCCCCTTATGGGAGGGCTGGGTCCCAGCCAGGGGCTGTGCCTCTGCTTCTGGAATCTCCCACTAATTCTACAAGGGCAAAGGGCATCTGAGTTATCCTGTGAGCAGCAGGGAACCCAGGTGTGGGATCAAGGATTTATTTTTTTATTCCTTTAATTAATTAATAATAATAATTATTATTATTTTTTTTTGAGACGTAGTCTCTCTTTGTCGCCCAGGCTGGAGTGCAGTGGCGCGATCTTGGCTCACTGCAAGCTCCGCCTCCCAGGTTCATGCCATTCTCCTGCCTCAGCCTCCGAATATCCGAGTAGCTGGGACTACAGGCGCACGCCACCACCCCCGGCTAATTTTTTGTATTTTTAGTAGAGACGGGGTTTCACCGTGTTAGCCAGGATGGTCTCGATCTCCTGACCTCGTGATCCGCCCGCCTCGGCCTCCCAAAGTGCTGGGATTACAGGCCTGAGCCGCCGCGCCCGGCCCATTATTATTATTATTATTATTATTATTTTTTTTTTTGAGACGGAGTC